>NC_061854.1:24755609-24783005 GCF_019202785.1 Penaeus chinensis
ATATATATATATATTCATATATATACATATATATATATATATATATATATAAATATATATACATATATATTCATGTATATATACATATATATAAATATATATATAAATTCATATATGCATATGCATGTATGTATATACATATATATATATATATATATATATATGTATATATATATATATAAATATCTATACATAGATATATATATATATATATATATATGCATATCTATATGTATGTATATATATATATATATATATATATATAAAATGTATATATATATAATGTATATATATATAAAATGTATATATATATATAATGTATATATATATATGCGTATATATACATATTATATATATATAGATATTTATATATATATACATATATATATACATTATATATATATATATATATACATATAGATATGCATATATATATGCATATATATATATATATATATACATATAGATATGCATATACATATATGCATATATATATATATATATTTATATATATTTATATAGATATATATATACATATATACATACATATATATATATATATAGATATATATAGATATGCATATATATATATAAAGAGAGAGAGAGAGAGAGAGAGATATGCATATATATATATATATATATATATATATATATATATATATATATGAACATATTTTTATGAACATATATTTATGTGAATATATATATTTATATATATATATATATATATTTATATATATATATATATGAATATATATTTATATGTATATGAATATATATATATTTATGAATATGTAAGAATGTATATATAGAACTATCAACATATATATATGAATATAGATATATATATATGAATATATATATATATATATATATGAATATATGTATATATGTATGAATATAGATATTTGAATATATATATGTATGAATATAGATATATATTTAAGAATATATATATGTAAGAATATATGTATTTAAGAATATATATATATGAATATATATATATGAACATATATATATATATATATATATATATATACATATATATATATATATGAGTATGTACATATTAATATGTATATATATGGTATATATATGAATATATACATATGAATATGTATATATATGGTATATATATGAATATATACATATATATATGAAGATATACATATATATGTATATAATATATATATATATATATATATGAACATATATATAAGTATATATATGTATATATAAAAATATTCATATGAATATGTATATATATATATGAATATATATTGGTAAGTATATATATAAATATATATGTTTATATATATATGAATATATATTGGTAAGTATATATATAAATATATATGTTTATATATGAATATATATGTATATATATATATATATATATTTATATTTATATTTATATTAACCCAATGCCGCAGGGGGAAAATGAACAAAAAAATGGGGAAAATGCTGTGCCTATTTTTTATTTTTTTTGTGAAATGTCTGCCCATAGATGGCTCTGCTAGTGCTTAGCCACAAAGGAATCAATTAGACCTTGGACCCTACCTGATTTGAAATGGCTTGAAAAACGTATTTTTACTAGTGCTCTGAATATTGATGGTGTTATTCTTATTATAATCATGATTATTCTAATGTTTTTAAATATTAGTAACAGCAAAATAAGATAAAGTAAAATATTTTGTAAATCAAAGAAAAAGGTAAACGGGCGAGACAGGCAGTACTTATAACTGGCTCATTGGTGACTTAGTACAAGTATAACCATATGTGTAAAAACAATCAAACAAGTATTAACAGTGAGCATACTACGTGTCTACCCATTGTAACGTCGTATATATATATGTATATTCATATATATACATATATATATTCATGTATATATACATATATATTAATATATATATATTCATATATGCATATGTATGTATGTATATATATATATATATATATATGCATATCTATATATATATATGCATATATATACATATATATTCATATATATACATATATATACATATATATATATTCATGTACATATGTTTATATACATATATATTTATGTATATATTCATATATATACATATATATACATAAATATTCATATATATACATATATAGACATATATTTATATATATACATATATAAATATATTCATATATATACATATCTATTCATATATATACATACATATATATTCATATATATACATACATATATATATTCATATATATATACATAAATATATATTTTCACATATATACATCATATATATATACATATATATATACATACATACATATATACATATATATTCATACATATTCATATATATATAATATATATGAATATATATATACATATATATACATAAATATAAACATAAATATATATATATGAATATATATACATATATATTCATATGTATATATTCATATGTATATATATATTAACCCCTTGCCGACGGGTACGACAGGTAGACTCGTGCTATGCCCACTGTTAGTACTTGTTTGATTGTTTTTACACATATATGGCTATACTTGTACTAAGTCACCAATGAGCCAGTTACGAGTACTGCCCGTCTCGCCCGTTCACCCTTTTCTTTGATTTACGAAATCACTGTACTTTGTCTGCTATTGGTTGTAGTTGTGTAAGTAGTTACTCTGGTGACCACTGTGTATATATATATATATATATATATACATATACATATATATATATATATATATATATATTTATATATATTCATATATATATACATATACATATATATATATATATATATATATATATATGTTTATGTACATATATTATTGTACATATATACATATATATATATATATTCATATATATATAAACATATATATATATATATATATTCATATATATATTCATATATATATTTATAAATAAATATTCACGTATATATATATATATGAATATATATATTTATATATATATATATATATATTCTCGTATATATATATATATATATATATATATGAATATATATATTTATATATATATATTTATATATATATATTTATATATATATTCATATATATATATATATATATATATATATATGAATATACATATATGAATATATATATGAATATATATATATGAATATACATATATGAATATATATATGAATAAATATATATTAATATATATATATATTCATATATATATCCCAATGCCGACCTGTACGTATGTGCTATGCCCACTGTGAGTTACTTGTTTGATTGTTTTATACACATAGATGGCTACACTTGTACTAAGTTACCAATGAGCCATTTACAAGTACTGCCTGTCTCGCCCGTAACAAAGTTTACTAATTGACTCCTTTGTGGGTAAGCACTAGCAGAACCATTCATGTGCAGAGACATTTCACAAAAAATATAGAAAATGAGCACAGCATTTTCCCCATTTTTTGTTCATTTTCCCCATCAGCATTGGGTTAAATATGAAAACATATATATTCATATATATATATATATGAGTATATATATATTCTCACATATGTATATAATCACATATATTTATATTAACATATATTCATATAAATACATACGTATATTCATATATATATTCATATATATATGAGTATATATTCATATATATTCATATATATATATATATATATTCAAATACATATATAAATATATATATATATATATATATATATATATATATTCATATATATATATATATATTCATATATATATATAAATATATATATATCATATATATATTAATATATATACAATTATTCATATATATATATTCATATATATATGTATATAAATGAATATATGTATATATATATATTCATATGTATATATGAATATATATATATATACATATACATATATATACATATATACATTTATATATACATATATATATGAATATGTATGTATTCACATATATATGAATATATATATACATATATATTCATATGTATATGTGAATATATACATATTCTTATATGTATATGTGCTCATTTTCTATATTTTTTGTGAAATGTCTCTGCACATGAATGGTTCTGCTAGTGCTTACCCACAAAGGAGTCAATTAGTAAACTTTGTTACGGGCGAGACAGGCAGTACTCGTAAATGGCTCATTGGTGACTTAGTACAAGTCAGCATTGGGATATATATATATATATATATATATATATATATATATATATATATGAATATATATATATATGAATATATATATATATGAATATATATATATGAATATATATATATATATGAATATATATATATATATGAATATATATATATATATATGAATATATATATATATATGAATATATATATATATATATGAATATATATATATATGAATATATATATATATATGAATATATATATATATATATGAATATATATATATATATATATATATGAAAATATATTTATTCATATATATATATTCATATATATATATATGAATATATATATATATATATATGAATATACATATATATGTATATGTATATATATACACATATATATATATTGACTCATTCACCCCAGATTTATGTTCTGTCCCCTGTAGTTTTTGTGAGTGTTGTGCAGCCAGCAAGGAGTGTATCAGTAGCCCTTGTGACCGATCCTTATTTCTCCATTCCTTAAATGAGGAAAAGGGTAAACAGGTGAGATATGAAGACTAATAACTGGCTCCTTGGTGACTAAGGAATTATAGAGCCATCTATGTTTAATTGTAATAAATACACTTGTATTACATTGGGTATGGTATGTAATCTTGCCATACGGGGCGATTGTTTAATATATATGTTCATATATTCATATATATGTATAAATATACATAAATATATATATGAATTTTTATATACATGAATATATATCTATGAATTCATAAGTATACATATATATACATATATATATGAATTTATATATATATTCACATATACATACATATATGAATATATATATAGATATATATATGAATATATATATAAATATATATATGAATATATACATATATATATGAATATATACATATATATATGAATATATACATATATATGAATATATACATATATATATGAATATATACATATATATATATATGAATATATACATATATATATATATATATATATATATATATATGATTATATACATATAGCTATGAATATATATATATATATATATATATATATATGAGCATATATATATATATATATTTTTATTTATAAATATATATATATATGAATATATTTATATACATATATATGAATATATATATATATATATATATATATTATATATATATATATATTAATATATATATATAAATATATATATATATATATATATATATATATATATATATATATATAAATATATATATATATACATATAAACATACACATATACATACATAAATACATACACATGCATATATATAAATAAGAAATATATATATACACATATTTATTTGTATTTATTTTTTTGAATATATATATAAATATATACATATTCATATACATATGTGTATATATATGAATATATATATAATATATATTTATTTATATATATGTGTATATGAAAATATATGTTTGAATTATATATATATATATATATATATATAAATATATGTATATATGAGTATATATATATATGGATATATATATATATATATATATGTATATATATATATATATAGATATATATATATGGATATATATGTATTTATATACAATGTATGTATATACCTATATGTGTGTGTGTGTGTGTGTGTGTGTGTGTGTGTGTGTGTGTGTGTGTGTGTGTGTGTATATGTATATAAATAAAGAGAGAGAGAGATACATAAATATCTATATATCTTTATATATATATATATATATATAGAGAGAGAGAGAGAGAGAGAGAGAGAGAGAGAGAGAGAGAGAGAGAGAGAGAGAGAGAGAGATATGCATACTATATATCTTTAACTATATATCTCTAACTCTCTCTATATATATATTTATATATAGCCCCCCCCCCCCCACACACACACAGGCACACTCATATATGTATGATTTTGAAAAATTCAGTTACTTTTTTTTTTTCTCTCTCTCTCTCAAATATTGTGGTATTGAAGTAGTTATAATGTAGTTCATGTTTACAAAATATTGCAGGTACTATGCGATCAAGGAGAGTATGAACGTGCTGACGGCTTTTATGTGAAAGCACTTGAAGTTGACCCTGACAATCCTACTACCCTTGTCCATCGTGCTCTCTTAACACTTCAGTGGAAAGGGGACTTGGCACAGGCCAGAACATTTATCACTCAAGCTCTTGAAATTGATGATAAATGTGAGCTTGCATATGAAAATCTTGCTACAATTGAAGTTCAGACGTAAGTAAAAGTCTTGTTTTTAATGGGTATGGGTCGTAACAGTAGATTGTTTCATCCTTTTTTTTAAATTTTATTGTTGCATTAGATTAATGCTAACTAGAAGCCAACCATTTTTTAACCCATTGCTGATGTGAGAAGTGACCTCACCGTAGTTCACCTTTCTTTTAGTGTTTGTAAATTTTTTTGTACTAATGCTATCAATATTGTTATTGTTATAATAACATTATTATTGTTATAATGCTGTTGACATTATTACTGATAGCAGTATAAGATAAAATACAATATTTCCAAAAATCAAGGAAAAAAGTAAACAGGTGACATGCGTAGTACTATTGGCTCATTGGTGACTACTTTAGAAGCCATTTATGTGTAAAACCTATTAATAAACAAAACTCAGAGTGGGGATGACATTTACATACATGCCATCCCTTGTACTTTTGGGTGAAGTTGGGTATTATTTTGTAGATGATGCTAAAAAGATAGTAGTAGCTGTTTTTTTGGTAGCATTGTTTAGATAAAAAAATATTCATTTAAGGAGGATAGTGAATATCTGACCTTTCATTCTTAGTAAGCATTGTCATATAAATCTAGATGAATGTATGCAACATTTCTGTCATGAGGTCTGTTTCCCATGCAAGTCACTACACTTTAATAAGCAATGATTTGTTTGAAGAATATGTTTTTTAATATTTTATTTCTGGTACAAAATTAATATATGAAATACAAGAAAAACACTTAGGTTATACATACCTTAAGAAACACACTAAAACTCTAGTAATCAGCATTTCTTAAATTAACCAATTCATATGTTACTTTGTTGTAACCCATGACATGGAGCTCCCAACACTATACCAAACCATATATTGGGTGTGAGAAGTCAACTGCTCTAAGGAAAATTGGGAATGCAGAAACCATAGCATTATGTATCTAGGCTGTGCATAAATAATTGTTTAGGTAATGAGGCTAAAAAGGGGCTTTAAGCCTAAATTTGAGAGGTTGTTTTTTCTCAGCCAGGGCCAAACAATTAAATTACTGTTTCGTGCACACAACTTAGAGCAGGCTTGACTGCATGTGACACGATGACCCAGTGTGAGGGATACTTTGCTAAGATGTCATATGATGTCTGCTTGATGTGATTTTGGGTCAGTGTCATGGAAAAAACAAAAAAACATTAATGTTCCATGTTCTCTAAAAACTTTAAGACACATATGAATTCATTCACTCTTGCATCTACATACACACTTACAAACTTACATGCTCACTCAGTAATAGTGCAAGTATTACAAAGCATTACTAATGCATAGGTTAATCAATGTAATATATGTATATATATATATATATTTATATATACATACATACATACATACATACATACATACATACATACATACATACATACATACATACATACATACATACATACATACATACATATATATACATATATGTGTATATATACATACATATATATATTTAATTTATATACCTGATTTTTTTCAGAGGCAACCTTAAGAGGGGAGTGGAACTTTTTGACAAAGCAATTCCACTGGCAAAGACAGAAATGGAAATGGCACATTTGTTCTCACTACGAGATGCTGCAGTTGCACAATTAAAGATTGTGGAGAAGATGGGTATAAATATTCCAAACTTAGGGTCTTTGTAAATAATTAAAAATGAGATTCAGATACCATGATGACCAGTTCAGATTATAAGAGTTGTATTATAAGTTGTGAATTTCATAGTTTAATAATGATCCCAAAAACAGTGGAAATGTAAAAGTAACCTTGAATAAAATAACAATCAAGTACACAAATATATTCTGAAATATGTAACCACGGTCAATTATGCCATAAGTAACAGTGTTAATTTTTTAATGTCTCTTTTACATTTCAGTGCTATTGTAAATTAATGGTCAGTCATTCCTGTTTTGTATAGAATTTACCCACTTTCATATGCAATGTAGGTACTATAATGAATATGAAAAAAAGGAAAAAAAATTGGTTCTTTTTCAATTCATCAATGCTATTTTTAATTATTTCTATTTATACTATATAAGTTGGAAAAATAGTAAAATATGTAATGTTTGAAACTGAAAGGCAAATTATACTGGAATTATAATGTAAATATTCATTCTTGTTATTGTACTTAGGTGGGGTGATTGTACAATGTGCATGAGAAATAAATGATGTTAATGTATTGATGCGTTTCAACCCCTCAATGACGGTATCAGAAATCTCTCGGTGTCACGGACTCTGGAGGCTTCTGGCAACTGTCCTGTCGTTTGGCCTGGGAGTCTACTACATGTAGCAGAACTTTCCGCTCTGGGCACTCTAGTGCATTGTGACACCTATAGTGGTACCTGGCATGTTGAGTCAGTTTGCTATAGGTGTGATATAGGTATAGGTTGCTATAGGTGTGGCCCGGCAGATACGCATTAAGTAGAGTGAATGATGCATACACTGATGATATTATCATTAGACAAGTAATACATACTTCAAATGCCAAATTACAAATAGTATGATTATGTGAAAGAGCATGCCAGTTAACTTAGCACCTAAGGTGTAGTAATCTTGGCTTGGAAACCTTTGACTTTATTGAGCAAAGCCTTTACTCAGGTATAAATGGAGGAGTGGCTATGCAGATCTTTTATTATTGCAAATAGTGTTATTTCTTATGGACTGATTGTTGTTATGGCTCTGGTTATTAGTTTTATAGAACGAAAAATAAAAGTCATTATAGATACATCAGCCATGAGTCATATGCTGTTGTTCTGGTCATAGATCTTAAAATGGATATAAATTTAAACCTCATAGCATTATTAGTAAAATACATATAAATTACATTGTCTAGATTTATATATTCAACCATCTGGAACTATGATATTGTACTCTAATGCTGCATTTCTATGATGCTTTGCCTTGTAATGTGTAGTAAAGCTAAAAAAGTGTATTTGGGTAATTAAACTTGATGAGAAAACTTTCAGACTTTTAATAGGCATTGTAAAGAACATTTCTCTTATTTGCAATACATATTGAATTGTATGCGGTAATGTGGAACTGTGATATTCTCTATCTATTATCATTATCACATAGGCATCAAATGCTGCCTCATTTGAAATTGAGTCTTAAGAAATATTAAAAAAGAGTTGCTCAAAGAATTGCACCATATAGGTATTTTTATATTACGTCCTTCACCACAAAAATAGCTAAACAATTTTATCTAATATACATATATTTATATATATACTCATATGTATTTGTATATATTATCTATATGTATATATTTATATATATACTTATATGTATTTGTATATATTATCTATATGTATATATTTATATATATACTTATATGTATTTGTATATATTATCTATATATATATATATATATATATATATATATATTTATATATTATATTTTATATTGATATAATATATAATATAATATGATATAATGTATAGTATATAAATATCTATCTATCTATCTCCTCTCTCTCTCTCTCTCTCTCTCTCTCTCTCTCTCTCTCAATATATATTTATATATATATTTATATTTATATTTATATTTATATATATATTTGTATTTATATTTATATATATATATATATATAGGTAGATAAATATACTGATATATATATATATATATATATATATATATATATATATACACATATATATATATATATATATATATACACATATATATATATATATATATATATATATATATATATATATATATATACACATATATATATATATATATATATATATATATATATATATATAGGTAGATAAATATACCGATATATATAATATATAAGATAGAAATATATATATATGTTTATATATATAGTTATATATATTATATATATTTATATATATAGGGATATATATATATATATAAATATATATTATATATATATATATATATTTTATATATTTATTTATTTATTTATATATATATGTATATATTTATTATATATTTATATATATATAGATAGATAGATAGATAGATATATCTGTATATAGAAATATATATAAATATTCATATTCATATGTTATATATATATATATATATATATATATGTATATATATATAGCCTTTAGCTGCCACCGCTGGCTAGCCTGGTGCGAAAAAGGGAGCAGCTATGCATAAGACTCCCCTGCCAGCTCATAGCCTCTCCATCATCAAGACTTCTACAGTGCCTCCTCGTGGCCACCCATGGAAACTAGGTACCTTGCAGGTCCTAGGCTGAACTGTGGAGGCTCTTGGAGCAGTAGGAGGCCCTAAAGGTACGGAGCTATGGCCCACCGGCGTGTGGATACGCCCTGGCTTCGTACTAACTCCTGCCCCCCGCGCCCCCTGGGGTTAATGGGCGGCTGTGGGGAGGCAGGCCTTGCCAGTCGGCCCCCCCCCCCGAGATAACCACTGGCAACGACCCCCCCCCAACGACGCTGGGGGGAGGGCTAAAGTCCCTCCTACCCAGCAAGTACGGCGGGCTGTGGGTCCCTCTGGGTTGGCGACCGCTGGGACTCAGGTGGGGAGGTTACCCCCAATCCCAACTGGGTCCCAGCGGCCGCCAGCCTGCCGTGATGCTTGTGGGGGAAAGCCCCAGGGAGCCCTGCAGGTGGATTATGGGGCCTGCAGCCAGCCAACATCCTCTATATGGGGCGGCGTCGGTAGGGGTGGCAGAGGTGGCGCCCACCCGGAGTGACTGCCCGAGGTTAGACCTCAGGCGGACTGTCAGGGTGGGGGCTTGGAACATCTGTTCCCTGCGACAGGACGATCGGTTACCACTACTATCGAGGGAATTGAAACAGCTGAGAGTTGAGGTGGCTGCTCTCTCAGAGGTGAGAAGACCTGGCAGCGGCACGATTAGTGTGGGTGGCTACACCTACTATTGGTCGGGCCGGAGCGATTGCCACCATCTCCAGGGAGTAGCCATAGCCATCTCCAGCAGACTTCAACCCTTGGTAGTTGAGGTCACTCCAGTCGATGAGCGTATCATGGTATTGAGACTGAAGCTTTCATTTGGCTTCATGTCTCTTGTTACTGTATACGCTCCTACGGATGTATATAAACTTGAGGTGAAAGAGACGTTTTACGCCAAACTTGCATCTGTGGCAGACAGATGTCCTCGGCGAGATATTCGTATTGTTCTGGGCGACTTCAATGCGGTATCCGGCTGTGATCGAGCTGGCTACGAGATGTCTGTCGGTCCTCATGGCTCAGGAGCTGATGCTGGCAGCGAGAATAGCCTCCTTTTCCGTGACTTTGCTAGGTCCCAGAAATTGAGGATTTCTGGCCCCTGGTATCAGCGTTCTGACCCGCATCGATGGACTTGGTACAGCGATACAGGTAGAGTGGCCAAGGAGATCGACCACACCCTCGTTAGCACTCGATGGAGGATCCTCCAGAACTGCAGGGTATATCGAAGCGCTGAGTTCTGTGGAACTGATCATAGAATAGTAGTGGCTACTCTCCGGGTCCACTTTAGAACCCCCCGTCGCCCAAATGAACACCCCAGGGTGTTTCATTTGGACAGATTGAGGGAGGACGAGTGTACCCGGGGGTTTGCCGAGGCTATCTCTGGTCGTCTCACAGCACTCGAGGGCCAGACAGACCCTGTTCTTATGTGGGATACCTTCAAGCGTGAAACGCTTGATGCAGCTCAGGAATTCATTGGTGAACGCCCAAGAATAAGACAGAACTCCATCTCGCAGGAGACACTGGAAGCCACAGATGCTTGTCGTGCGGCTCGACTGTCAGGGGATCGCACCTTGCACCGCTCTCTGGTGCGCAGGACTAGGTCACTGTTGAGAAGGGATAAGGAACAGTTTATCAGTAGTCTTGCAGAGGAGGTCGAAAGCCATTTCCTTGTAAATGACCTTCGTCCTGCCTACCAAGCTCTGAGAAAGCTGAACTCCAAGCCCCCCACCCAGACGACTGCAGTCCGCTCAGTAAGTGGCCAGATAATCTCAGATCCTGATGGGGTGCGTGTGCGTTGGGCTGAGTATTTTGAGCAGTTGTATAAGGTTGATCCACCAACAGTAAACATGGATGCTGCCAGATCCACCCATCAGCGAGGATCCACCCTCCCTGACCGAAATCAGGGTGGCGATCTCCAAGCTGAAGAGTGGTAAAGCAGCAGGTGTCTGTGGCATCCCAGCCGAATTGTTAAAGGCTGGTGGAGAACCTATGGCAAGGGGCTTGCATGCAGTCCTGTCTGCCATCTGGCAGACTGGTACCTTTCCCCCTGACCTGCTGAGGGGTGTGGTCATCCCTCTCTGGAAGGGGAAAGGGGATCGGTGGGACTGCAGCAATCACCGAGGCATTACACTACTCAGTGTACCAGGCAAGGTACTCGCACACATCTTACTGAGACGTATCAGGGACCACCTGTTGAGGCACCAAAGACCGGAGCAATCTGGTTTGACTCCTGGTAAGTCCACAATAGACCGCATCCTGGCGCTTCGAATCATTATAGAGCGCCGTCGTGAGTTCGAACGTGGGCTGCTCGCAGCCTACATCGATCTCAAGAAGGCGTTTGACACGGTGCATCGCGAATCTCTCTGGGAGATCCTGAGACTAAGAGGAATTCCAATAAGGATTATTGGACTAATAGCAAACCTGTATACAGGCACTGAAAGTGCTGTAAAGTGTGGTGGGGGCCTGTCGGGCTTCTTCCCTGTTAGTTCAGGTGTGAGGCAAGGCTGTTTGCTTGCACCAACACTTTTCAACACTTGCATGGATTGGATACTGGGTAGAGCTACTGTCCAAAGTCACTGTGGAGCAACTCTGGGCAATATCAAGGTTACAGACCTTGACTTTGCCGATGATGTTGCCGTACTCTCTGAATCTCTGGAAACCCTTGTGGCGGCTCTTGATGCATTTAGCAATGAAGCGAAGCCCCTGGGGCTAGAGGTCTCCTGGACCAAGACCAAGATCCAGGATTTTGGGGGCCTGCTAGAAGACCCTGTACAGTCGATACGTGCTTGCGGGGAAAACATCGAAGTCACAAAGAGCTTTATATACCTCGGTAGTGCATTTCACGACTCTGGGCTGTCAGACCAAGAAGTCAGTAGACGGATTGGCCTGGCAGCAGGGGTCATGAAATCTCTCGACAAGAGTATTTGGAGATGTCGGTACCTGTGCAGAAGGACCAAGTTACGTGTTTTCAAGGTCCTGATACTCCCAGTTTTACTCTATGGTAGTGAAACTTGGACACTATCTTGTGCTCTGGAATCTCGTCTTGATGCCTTTTGTAACAGATCCTTGCGCCGGATCATGGGGTACAGTTGGCGGGACCATGTGTCCAACCAACGGCTGCACCGTGAGACCGGTACAGGACCTGTTACTTACTTACTATATGGCCACTTGGCTCGACTCCCACAGGATGATCCTGCCCATCAGGTTGTCTCTGTCCGAGACAACCCTGGGTGGAGGAGGCCTGTGGGACGACCGAAAAGGTCGTGGCTTGGGCAGATCGATCAAACCTGTCGTGAGGAACTAGAGATGGGCCGGGCCCCTGCCTGGCGGCTCGCCATGAGGGATCCTCGTAGGTGGAAGCGGAGGGTGGATGCGGCTATGCGCCCCTGCCGGCGTTAGCTCCAAAATTATGAATGAATGATGATCTATAACAAAACAGGAGAAAGAAAAAAACAATCAAAAAAGTTGAAAAGCAGCAAAATCAGGCGAAATCAGGCTTAAGAAAGTATATTTCAAAATACATTTTTTTCAATTTCAATGATGTATTTGGTTATTATTAGGGCAATAATGATAATAACGATCATAATTGTATTAATCATGAAAAATATTATCATTTGAGGAAAATGAGAATTGCAATAAAATCATAATTACAATAATAATTTTGATGATAGTGGGAATAATTACTATGATAATACCCCCCCAATCCCTTGCCCGTTGTCGTGGGGGGGCTTAGGAGGCGGAGACTGGGACCCAATGCTGGGGAACTCCCCAACCTTGGGACTCAGCCCTCGACTCAACAAATTTTGCATGGTCTTTTTTTTCCCCTCCTACTTTTTCGTTTCTGTCCCTTCACCAACCCCTTCTACTATCCACTTCCTAAGGTGTGAGAGCCGTGCTGAAAGGATGAAAGGCTGACTTTGTGTCAGTCCTGAACGGCCTGAGGGAGCCATGGGCACGGTATTCCCCTGCTTTAGTTGTCTAGCCCTTACCCCTCAAGCGACCCTGAGGGGTGGACCATTTCTCTCCCCAACATACTACAGGCTTATCATGGCCAACAATGAATAACCATTAACCATTAACCATACCATTATTAGAGGCAATTGTCTCTTCATCAAATAGCTCCACCAATTCAGACTCGCCCGATTCCCTGACCCCAGGCTCTCCTTTGACCACGACTCTGAACACTACAACTAATACCCCCTCCTCAATGCCGACTAGTACAGTATCCACCCTAATCAACACCCCAGGAGACATTTCTACTCCCAACATGCTCAACTTCAACAACTATACCACCACAACCTTCTTTATCAACTACCCCATCCTCCCTTATTACTACCTTACAACCTTATTGTCATAACACTACCTCCCTCAACACTACTCCCTCTTCCACATGCCCCCGTCCTTCTACTACCCCCATCTCTACAAAATTCTTAAATAATCTATTTAGCCCATCCAAATGGGACCGATTTTCGTGATCCCTCCCACAACTTCTCACACTTTCTGCTTTGACAACCTGTTTTCATTCCTCAAATGCATATACATCCTTCACTTGATCTAACCCCTCTACCAGGGCTACTCAACTATTATAAGCAAAGGTCCAGTTAGACAAGCTCCAATGTACGCATAGGTCCGGAAATTTTTATTACATGAAATATAATAAAGAAAACAATCTCATAATTTTCCCTGAAAAAAAAGACCCTGGCTGTTGTGGCGCCTTCATAACTTTCCTTGAAAAAAAGACATTGGCTGTTGCGGCGCCTTCCTTCAAATCACTCACTCACTCACTCATTCATAATTTTCCTCGACAAAAAAAAGACATTGGCTGTTGTGGCGCCTTCCTTCAAATCACTCACTCACTCACTCATTCATAACTTCCCTGAAAAAAAGACACTGACTGTTGTGGTGCCTTCCTTCAAATCACTCACTCACTCATAACATTCCCTCTTAGAAAAAAAAAAAAAAAAAAAAAAAAAAATTAATGAGGTCCAACTGCAACACTCAGAAGGTCCGGATCCGGACCGCGGTCCGCCAGTTGAGTACCCCTCCCCTATACATTACCTTACCCAATTCCTTTGCTCAACTTTGACAACTAATCACTAACTCAACCACCCTTCACTACCATTTACTATAGTGCTACATGACCTTAGATGTCTAGCACATTTATTTTGCTTTTAACCATTAACCATTAACCATTACTATGATAATAATGATAATAATAATAATAACAATCATATCATTATTATTATTATTACCATTACTCATTATTATTATTATTATTATCATTATTGTCATCATTATCATTATTATTATTATTATCATTATATTATTTTAATGATAATAATAATAATAATAATAATTATTATTATTATTATTATTACTATTATTATTATTATTATTATTATTATTATTATTGTTATTGTTATTCTCATTATTGCCATTATTACCATTATTATCATGATTATCATGATTCTTCTTCTTATTATTATTATTATTATTTTTATTATTATTATTATTATTATTATTATTATAAAAAATAATAATTTTGGTAATAATAAAAGATAATGATAATAAGGATGATAATTATAATCATTATATTATTATTATTATTATTATTATTATTTTTATTATTATTACTATTACTTTTATTATTATTGTGTCATCATTACCATTATCATTTTTGATCATTTTTGATTAATAACTGCAAGAATTATTATAACCGTAATAATTCAAATAATAACGATTATAATAAAAATGATGATAATAATTTTAATATCATTATTATTGTTATCATTATTGTTGTTATTATTGTTATTATTATTCTTATTTTATAGTATTAGTATAATTGCAAAAAAAAAAAAGTATATAACTGTAATAATTGCAATAATAAAGATAATATTAATCATGACGATGATGATAAAATAGAGGTTAATAATGGGAATAATTGTAAAAATAATATTATTATTATTATTATTGTTATTATCATTATTATTGTTATTATTATTATTATTGTTATTATCATTATTATTATTATCATCATTATCATTATTTATATTTTCATTATTCCTTGTATTATTACAGAAAGAAATAACTGTAATAATAATGATAATAGTAATGATAATACTACTAATAGTAGCAATTATAATATTTGTATTATTATCATTATTATCATTGTTATCATGATTATTATTAGTATTAATAGTATGACTGAAAAAATGAAACTGTAATAATTATAATAACAATAAGAATGAAAATATGGATAACAACAGTTATTATAAAAAAAATATTTTTATTATTATTGTTATTATTGCTATTAATGTTTTTATCTTTATATTTGTTGTTATCATTACTGTAACTGCGAAAAATATTATACCTTATAATTAAAATAATGAAAATATTCGTAATAATAATGATTTTTTAAATTAATTTTATTATTTGTAATATTATGTGGTGGCAGTAATTACAATAATAATGATAATAATGATGAAAATGATTACAATAGTGATGATGATCGTGATGATGATGATAATAACAATAATAGTGTCCATTTCTAATAAAAAAAGCAACAAAATGTTGAGACTACTCGAAAACGCTGTTTTCCGATTTAAATGATGATTTTCGGCAATTATTTGGGTAATAATGATGAGAATGATCATAATTGTATTGCTCATGAGAATAATGATGATCAAGATGAGAATTATGATAAAATTGTAATTATAATAACAATTTTCATAATAATAGGAATAATTGCAAAAATAATAATAATAGTAATAAAAAGAGTAATAGTAATAATGATGTTAATAATGATAATATTATTATTAATATTAATGTTAATATTAATATTAATAGTATTAGTATTAACATTAATATTAATATTAATATTAATATTGATATTATTATTATTATTATTATTATTATTAATGTTAATGTTTTAATGTTTTAATGTTTTAATGTGTTAATGTTTTCATGTTTTAATGTTAATGTTAATGTTAATGTTAATGTTAATGTTAATGTTAATATCCATATGGATATCAATATTGTTATTGTTATTGTTATTGTTATTGTTATTGTTATCATACTTATCATTATTATTATTACTATAGTTATTATTACTACTGTTATTATTATTATTTTATTACTGTTACTTTTATTATTAGTATTATTACAAAAAAACAAAACAAAAAAACATGTATAGCTGTAATAATAACAATAATAATGATAATGATAATAATAATATTAATAGTAATTATAATAATATTATCATTATTATCATAATTGCTATTACTATCATTATTATAAAAAAATATCACTGTAATGATTATAATGATGAAAATAATGATAATGAAAATCATGATAATAATAATTATCATAAAATTGTTTGTAATTTCTTTTTTTACTGTTATTATTATTGCTAGCTAGTATAATAGCAAAAAAATATATATATATAATATATATAACTGTTATATTTGTAATAATAGGGAAAATATTGACAATAAGGATAAGATCGAAAAATATGTTTTTGTTATTAATATATTTATTATTCTTTATTTTTATTATTTCTAAAAATATATATATGGTGGTAATAATTACAATAATGATAATAATGATGATCATAATGAAGATATGTCCATTTATAATATTAAAAGTCGAAAGAGCGGCAAAATCTTGGGAAATATAGCCTTTTGAGAGTTTACTCCAAAATGCCGATTTTTTTTATTTCAATGATGATTTTGGTAATCATTAGGCTAATAATGATAGTAATGATCATAATTGTATTAAGAATGACAATAATGATGATATAAATGAAAATAACAAGAAATTTTATAAAACTGATTATATTAATGATTTTGATAATGATAATTTTTATATTAATATTATCTGCAATAATATCATTATTATTATTATTATTATTATTATTTTCATTATTATTATTATCATTATTATAATGATTATTATTATTACTATTATCATCATTATCATTGTCATTATCATTTTTATTATTATCCTTTTCATTATTATTGTACATCTACACATGTTTCTACTGTATGTAACACTACTTACCTTATATTCTCTACTTACCTTGTCTTATTCTTGCCTTTTTTCTTTCACTTTTTCCTACTTTCCTTCTTTTATTTCTTTTATGTGCCCATTTTTGTAGTTTTATTATTCTTTTTAATTTATGTATTTTTAAGTTTATTTCAAATTCCCCATACACTTTCTAATAATTAAAATAGACTGCATTTATTTTATGGGTAAAATGTCACCAAGTGCGGGAAGCCACTAGTATATATAGTATTTTATCTTGTGGGATGACAAACCGTTGAATTACTAGCTTACAGAGCTGTATGGGGTGTTATCTAATACATTGGCTATGATCAAAAGATTTGTGCGTAATAAATGTATATCATGGAACCCTATCTATGTTGTCTTTTTAGTCACCAGTTATTGGTGACTGTAATTTTATTGTTCTTTTTATTGTGACTATGGGATCACTTTTAAATCACCATAAAGTCATCACCAAAATACGCCAAAACTATATAGCGGTAATAATTATAATAATAATGATACTTAATTACTGGTTAACAATTTATTAAATAATCGCAAACCACAAAAAATATACATCACACTCATGCCACATATATATATATATATGTGTGTGTGTGTTTGTGTGTGTGTGTGTGTGTGTGTGTGTGTGTGTGTGTGTGTGTGTGTGTGTGTGTGCTCTCTATCGTTAATTTTTTTTATTCTAACATTTCTTATCATTATCATTATTACTAATCATTATTACTATTATTATTGTTATGATTATCATCATCATTCTTACGGTCATTGTTATTTTTTCTTATTATCATTATTATCATTATCATCATTATTTTCATAATCACTATTATTACAATTATTATCATCATTTTCACAATCATTATCATTATTATTATTATTACTATCATTGTCATTGTCATTATCATTATTACTGTTATCTTTATTATCTTGATAATAATTTCTCTTGTCATTGATATTATCACTCTTGTTATCTCCATTATCAGCACTATTATTATTATATTATTATCATTTTAAAGATAATGAAATTAGTTATAATATTTTTTTCAATAATAATAATAATAATGTAATAATAATAATAGTAATAATGATAATAATAATAATAATAATAGTAATGATAATAATGATTATAATAATAATAATAATAATAATAATAATAATAATAATAATAATAATAATAATAATAATAATAATAATAATAATAATGATAATAATAATAATAATAATAATAAGGGACTCTTCAGCCTTGGTTGGCAGCCCTCGTAGTGATAGTGTCACGATAAAAACACCCAGGAAGGAAAACCTGACAAACCAAATATCTTTTGTGCATGGAAAATAATCAAAGAAAGTCATCCCGCATCGCTCGTCGCGCGGTTAAACAAGGAGCGCGTCCCTCAGTGATCGCCGAACAAGCTGAGGTCGAAAAGTTGGATATTGCGTCGGCAAACCCAGACACTCATGTCTCCAGCAGCAACGAGAATACTCAACGCAGCCAGACTGAGGATACAGCACCAACAGCAGCTGGACCAGCAGAGACCAGAACACGAAGCAAACGACATGCCTGGTCAAGGGAAGAGTATAAGGAGGTGATTTGGGCGTACCACGAAGCAAAACGGATTGGGAAACCCATTGTCGGGGGAACGTTTGAGGTATGGAGGCAGCGGAACCCCAACCTGCTGCCAACTTTGACCGCATCGAACCTGGCCGACGTACGAAGGAACATCGAGAAGAGGAAGTGGCTCACTGAAGTAGAGATGGATGAAATTAGAAAGGATGTCGAAAATAACAACCAAGTAGACAGCCTGGAGGGGGAAGTCCATCCCTCATCCTTTGTCGAGGAGAACTCAGCACCGAATGACGATCAGGCTGAACCAGTCCAACAGGTAGAACCAAGAAGTGCTGAAGGCTCTAATGATGACATGGAGCACAAAATTAGGCTGAAGGTGGTGGAACTACAGTCGATCGAAGTGATGCAACGTAAAGGCCTGAACAAACTCAAGCACTCTAAACAGAACAGTGAGCTACTCCTAGCTGCCAATTCGGCTCTTGCCAGGATCTGTGAGAAGGAACACCTGAACCTCACAGAGATCAACCAACTGATTTATGCGGCGGCAGCAGTAATCTCTGGCGAAATTAAACAAAAGCCACCGCGTAAGCCGATGTCTAGCGAAGGACCAAAATGGAAGATGAGAATCAAGAGCAAAATCTCACTCCTACGCAAAGACATATCAGTATTGGCAGAGCTGAATAAAGGAGTCGCCTGCAGATCTCTACACCAGAAGGCCAATAAAATCAAGAGTCGGCATGGAATAAGTGAACTAGCAGAGCTCATCAGGACCCTCAAGATGAAACTCCAGGCCAAGGCGCAACGACTCAGAAGGTACGCGGAACGGTCGGATCAATTCCACCAGAACCGGCTGTTCCGCGAAAACACAAAGAAGTTCTACAGGGACCTCAATCAGAAGCAGAAACCTGTCATCGAACCACCATCTCAATCTGACGTTGAGGACTTTTGGAGGAGCATACTTGAAGATGGCAGGCATCACAACACTGAGGCCGCTTGGATCCAACGAGAAGTCGATGCAAATGCAAAAATCAAGCCTGAAAAATGGAAAGACTTTTCTGCTGTGGAGATCAAGAAGATCGTAAAAAATCTCCAAAACTGGAAGGCCCCTGGCCCAGATAAAGTCCATAACTTCTGGGTCAAGCACTTTGATGCCGTGCACGAACAACTAGCACGAGCACTTAGTGAGGTCACCAGAGACCCAAGTATTCTACCAGACTGGTTCACCACAGGAGTGACGTTCCTACTCACAAAAGGCAAGAACACAAAGGACCCAAAGAACTATCGTCCGATAACTTGCCTCCCAACAATGTATAAAGTGCTAACCGCTTTGATCTCTGAGAGGATGTACGCCCATCTGCTTGGCAACGACGTCCTGCCAACTGAGCAGAAGGGAGGCAGGAAAGCAACGCGAGGATGCAAAGATCAACTCCTCGTTGACAAAGCGGTCATAGAGGACGCGAAGAGAGGCAAACGCAACCTCAGCATGGCTTGGATAGACTACAAGAAAGCCTACGATAGCGTCCCGCACAGTTGGATTATTGCAGCTATGAAGATCTACGGAACCTGCCCGACCATCGTCAAGTTCCTGGAAGCAGCAATGAAGGAGTGGAACACCGAGATGCAGCTATATCACTCAGGTGGCTGCATTAAAACTGGTAGAATTGCCATCAAAAGAGGAATTTTCCAAGGCGACTCCTTGTCGCCACTGTTATTTTGTTTGTCGCTGGTTCCCCTGACCAACATACTAACTAGCGACAACCTAGGATATGTAATGCACAAAGAGCACAGAGTCAGCCACCTACTATACATGGATGACTTGAAGCTCTTCGCAAAGGATGACGGTCAACTGGATCAAGAGCTCGGCATAGTCAAGACATTCAGCGATGACATCCAGATGGAGTTCGGACTGGAGAAGTGTGCTAAAGCAACTATCAGGAAAGGCAAACTTGTATCAGGGCCAAACGCTAAGCTGAAGGGCGAAACCGAGATCCGGAACCTTGATCAGGAAGAAGTCTACAAGTACCTCGGAGTAGACCAGAGCGACGGAATACAGCACAGGCTCATGAAGGAGAAGATCCGGAAAGAGTATTACCGTCGGGTCAGACTCATCCTCGACACTGAACTCAATGCCAAGAACAAGATGCACGCAATAAACAGCTTAGCCGTGCCAGTGCCGCAGTACAGCTTCGGGATCATCGACTGGAGAGAAATAGAGATCCAGGAAATGGACAGGAAGACCCGGAAACTACTAACAAAGTACGGAGTCCTGCATCCGAAGGCTGACAAAGACCGAATCTATATCCCTAGAAGCAGTGGTGGCCGTGGACTCATCGAGCTGGAAAGTGCATACAAGAGTGCGATCGTAGGCCTAAGCGAGTACATCAAGCGAGGAGATGACAAGTATACCAGACTCGTAAAGAGACATGAATCAGAGAAGAGGAAATACTCTCTTGTCAACAAAGGCGATGAATTCAAGAAGAAGTATATACCGCCCCAGCCCGGAGCCCAGTCAACACAGCCAAGTTTGCAAACCATCAAGCGACAGATGAAGGAAGCATTGGCTGACGAGAAAATCAACACCTACTCGTCGAAGCCTCTCCACGGTCAATTCTACAGTCAAACATTCGAGAATTACGTAGATAGAAAATTGACCTTTGGATGGCTTCGGAGCTCTGGGCTCAAAGGACAGACAGAGAGTCTCCTTACGGCAGCACAAGATCAGGCGCTGAACACCAGATACCATCAGAGGAAGATCTTGAAGATGGAGGTGGAGAGCAAATGCAGACTTTGCCAGCAGCAAGAAGAGCATGTGAGCCACATAGTTGCTGGATGCTCGGTACTAGCGCTAAATGAGTACACCCATAGGCACAACCGGATAGCTAGCTACCTGCACTGGTCAATTCTAAGAGAGATTGGCCTCCCTGCATCTGATCAGTGGTACGAGCATCAGCCGGAAAAAGTCGTTGAAACAGAGACAATCACTGTGATGTACGACATGCCTGTTAACACAGATCGGACCATTGGAGCCAATCGACCGGACATCATCTTCCACGACAAGGTCAAGAAAAGATGTCTATTGATTGACGTGGCAGTGCCAAATGATGCGAATGTATCGTCCAAAGAAGCAGAAAAGATCAGCAAATACAAGGACCTGGAGATCGAGATTTCGCGCATGTGGCACACTAAGACCCACGTGATACCGGTCGTAGTCGGAGCATTGGGAACCGCCCGACTTGGTCTCCAGAAATACCTCGATGAAATACCCGGAAAAGAGAGAGCGGAGCAAGTGCAGAAGATCGCACTGCTTGGTACGGCCCATATCCTGAGGAAATTCTTGAGCACCTAAGGAATCCGGTGGATTCCCGGTCAACACCAACACCAGCAGAAGCTGTGATAATGAAAATAATAATAATAATAACAATAATAATAAAATTAATCAAAATAGTAATAATAATATAGAGAGAGAGAAAATAGAAGAGAGAGAGAGAAAGGAAGAGAGAGAGAGAGAGAAACGAAGAGAGAGAGAGAGAGAGAGAGAGAGAGAGAGAGAGAGAGAGGAAGAGAGAGAGAGAGAGAGAGAGAGAGAGAGAGAGAGAGAGAGAGAGAGAGAGAGAGAGAGAGAGAGAGAGAGAGAGAGAGAGAGAGAGAGAGAGAGAGAGAGAGAGAGAGAGAGAGAGAGAGAGAGAGAGAGAGAGAGAGAGAGAGAGAGAGAGGAAGAGAGAGAGAGAAAGAAGAAAAAGAGAGAGAGAAGAAGAAAGAGAGAAAGAGGAAGAAAGAGAGAAAGAGGAAGAAAGAGAGAGAGAAGAAGAAAGAGAGAGAGAGAGAGAGAGAGAGAGAGAGAGAGAGAGAGAGAGAGAGAGAGAGAGAGAGAGAGGAAGAGAGAGAGAGAAAGAGGAAAGAGAGAGAGAGAGAAGAAGAAAGAGAGAAAGAGGAAGAAAGAGAAAAAGAGGAAGAAAGAGAGAAAGAGGAAGAAAGAGAGAGAGAGGAAGAAAGAGAGAGAGAGAGAGATTAGATAGAACATTAATATCCCAGATAACTGAAATTTCTTACTTAGCTTGATGTTCAAATGCCTGATGTCATTGATATTTCAGTAGATGTTCTTTCATTTTTGTTTTAAATGTTTTTTGGTTGGAGATATTTCTAATATTTTCTGGTAGTTGGTTCCAGATCACCAATCCTCGGATTTGCATATTTCTTGCCCCGGTTTCTGTATATATCTTTTGATATATAAGGAGTTATTTTGCCTTGTAAGGATACCTGTTATGTTACCTGTTGTTTGTATAGGTAATAGCCAATTTGGATAACTTCCTTGTATTATTATATGGATCAGAATACACGTGTCATATTTGTGTTTCTGTTGTAATTTTAACCATTGTAGTTTGTTTATATGTGGTGTGATGTGGTCATATTTATTTACATTTCCCAGTGCTACTCTTGCCGCGAAGTTCTGTAGTTTCTATGTCCTTTGTATTTGTGTTTTGTTTGTGGAGCCCCAGATGTTTAGACAGTAATTAAGGATACTAAGTGCTAGTGTTTGTATAACAGCAATTCTTGTTTCTGTGGGTATTTTATTTTTTATATGATTCAAGTATATCAGTGTGCCCATTACTTTTCTGTAGATGTGATCAATGTGTGTCTCGAATGTCATGTATCTGTCTACGTGTACCCCTAGGTTGTTTACTGTTGTGTTGGGTTTTATGTAGCAACTGTGGAAATCTATAACTGTAACTGTGGGTATTTTTGCTATGTTCTGACGGCTGCCTATGAAACTACATTGTGTTTATTGTGGATTTAGTTTCAGGCCATTCATATCGAAGTATTTTTTTGCTTCTGTTAGGGTCTGTTTAGTCTTTTCTATCAATTCATTTAGATTGTTTACAGAGGCAGCGTGAAGAAATTGAGAGTCGTCGGCGTACTGAACAAGAAGACTGATGAATAATCATTTATGAATATAGTAAATAAGATTGGGCCAAGGATTGAGCCTTGTGGAACACCGAACGAAACTGATTGCATTGATGATACTTTTTCATGGATTTTGACTGATTGAGTTCTCGCGAACAGGTAACTTTTGAACCAAAAATTATCAATATCGTGATTTGTTAGTTTGTTTACAAGTAATTCATGGCTGACACTGTCAAAGGCCTTCGATAAATCACATAGAGTGAGCAAATTGATCTGGTTATTGTCTATATTATTATATATTTCATTTGTGACTTTTAGTAATGCCGTTTCGGTTGATAATTTATTCCTAAACCGTGTTGCGTGTTAGATATAAGGTTATTCGCTTCTAAAAATGTTAATTGGTTTGTAGCAATTTTCTCGAGAACTTTAGATATTACTGGTAATATAGTGATGGGTCGATAATTATTGATTTCGTCTCTGTCACCGGAATTGAAAATCGGAGTTATGATGACATGTTTCCAAAGTGATGGATAAACACCGGTGACTATAGATGTATTAATAATTACTGTCAGATAGTATGCAATTGCTGGTAAACTATCGTTTATGAAACGATGTGCAATTCCATCTGCTCCCACGGAATTTGTCTTTTTTAAGTGTTTTATTGTTAGGATAATTGTTTCTACTCCTACGGGTTGAGGGAGTTTGTTGTAGTGTTCGTTTCGTATATGTTGTGTTGAAATGTGGGGGCGGTTGTCTGTTCAAAAGTGCGTCTACCTACTTCTGCAAAGAAGTTAAAGTATTCTATATTATTTATGGAATTTTGGGAAGTGTCTGTGTTTTGTTTCTTCTTAGGCACTAATGTATTTACTAGTTTCCACGTTTCGGCAGAATCGCTTCTGCATTCATTGAACTTATTTTTAAAATAATTAGTTTTCGCCCAGCGGAGAAGTGTTTTCACATCTTTATTCTTTTGTTTGTGTTCAGCCTGAAGGGTGGTGTCAAATCTGTTTATCTTGAGGGCTTTTTGAGTATTATTTCTATCATTTATGTTGTAATTTATCCAGGGGGCGGGAGGACGCCTAACTGTTTTTGTTTTAAAAGGAGCGCAGGCATCGAGGCCGTTCTTTATCACCTTTGTAAGAATATTAACTTTTTGTCAACGTCGTCAGTTGTTAAGATCTCTGACAGTGACGAGTCATTGGCTATAATATGTTAACAGAATAATTGAGGATCGTAATGCGTTAGGGCGCGAGAGGTTTTATTAACTGGTTTTCGTTTTTTTTTTTTTTTTCTATATTCAAGGTCATGGTTATAAGCTCGTGATCAGCAATGTGGCATGGAACAGTGTCTGCGTGTAGTGTAATATCGGGTATATTTGTTATTATAACATCTAATATGGATGAGGTGTTTTCTCTCTCTCCCTCTCTTCCTTTCTCTCTCTCCCTCTCTTCCTTTCTCTCTCTCCCTCTCTTCCTTTCTCTCTCTCCCTCTCTTCCTTTCTCTCTCTCCCTCTCCTCCTTGTAGGCTTCTTTATAAGTTGTTTAATTTGTTTTTGTTAATTATCCCATTTAATTTTGCATTTGGTTTATTAAGATCGTCATTTAAATCACCTAAGATGAAAAGTGGTTTTCTCTTTGTTGTCATTTCTCTGAGAATATTTTCTTGGTAGTCAAATGATTCTGTGGTGGCATGAGGGTGTCTGTAGATTGTGCCGACGAGGAAGGAAGGATACATACTGCTTTGTCCTCTACGGCCGTATGAATTACAGTTGCAGAGGAGATCTTATTTGATTTAAGGGTATCGCTTACATATATGCAGACTCCACCTCCACGTCCTGCATCACATCTGTAGACGTGAAAGTTTGGGATGCTGATGAAACTGCTTGATATATCTTGGTGAAGCCAAGTTTCACTAATACACAAAATATCAATGTTTCTCTCCTTAATTATCAATTTGATTTCTTCGAAATGACCGAGGAGGGATTGTGCATTGATGTGTTCTATTCTTATGGTGTTTAGTGGTATGACCGCCAGATTTGAACGTCAAACATTCTGCTCGCCTTTGTACTTGTTTCTATTTAGGAATACTTTTACATTGTTGGGGAAGATGTCGGACTCTAAGAAAAGATCTGGTTTAATATTATTGCCCCTTATGGTGACTGTGAAGCTAGAGTAATAATCATGTGTCATTTTAGTTTTGAAGGCTTTGACATTGGAAATTTGGTTGAAATTATTTTCCAGGAAATCTTCAATATGACGAGTGGCGTTCC
>NC_061854.1:24783105-24822484 GCF_019202785.1 Penaeus chinensis
TCTCTCTCTCTCTTCCTCTCTATCTCTCTCTCTCCCTCTCCCTCCCCCTCTCTCTCTCTTTCCTCTCTCTCTCTTTCCCCTCATCATTATCATCATTTTTATCATTATCCTCGTAATTATTGTCGCCATATATATATATTTTTTGCTAATGATACTCATAATAGAAATGATAAAAACAATAAAAGCAATAACAATAAAAATAATAACAAAAATTGAACTTTCATATATATTATAATTATCATTATTTTCATTATGAGTGTAATTATTGCGGCCATATATATATATTTTGCTAATAGAAATAATAGAAATAATGAAAATAAGTAAACAACAATAATAATAATAATAACAAAAATCAATGTTTATAATTATTATCAATATTATCAATATTTATTACAGTTTTGATATTTTTTGGGCAATTATACTAAAAACAAAGATATTAAAAATAATAATAAAAATTATAATGATAACAACAACAATAATAGCAATATTATAATAATTATCATTAGTGTTATTTTACTTATAATTGTTATTTTCTTTATAATTACAGTTATAATATATCTTTTTGCAAAAAAAAAAAAATAAATAATAAAGATATTAATAACAATTATAATAATAATTATAATAGTAATAATAACTATATTAATAATAATAATAATAATAATTATAATGATAATAATAATAAAAATAGTAATAATGATAATAATAATGATAATAATAATGATAATAATAATAATAAAAATAGTAATAATAATAATAATTAGAGTATTGCAATTATTCGCATTATTATCAAAATTAATATTATAATGATGATTTTATAAAAATTCTCATTATTCTCATTGTTATCATCATTATGGTCATGATTAATGTAATTATGTTTATTTTTTGTCATTTCTACCCTAATAATTGTCAAAATCATAATTGAAATCGAAAAACACGTCATTTTTGAGTAAGCTCTGAAAAGGCTTTATTTCGCTGGTTTTTGCCGCTTTTTCGACTTTTGGGATTTTTTACTTTTTCCTTTTTTTTTTAAATTACAGATGGACATTATTATCGTTGTTATCATCATCATTAGCGTTATTATCGTCATTATTGCAACTATTAGCATCATCACCACCATTATTGCAATTATTAGCATCATTATCATCATTATTATCATTATTATTGTAATTATTGTCGCCATATATATTTTTTGGCTCATTATACTCATAATAGAAATAATAAAAACAATAAAAGCAATAATAATGAAATGAATAACAATAATCGAACTTTCATATTTATTATAATTATCATTATTTTCATTATCATTGTAATTATTGCGGTCATATATATTGTTTTGCTAATAATAGAAATAATAGAAATAATAATAATAATAATAATAATAATAATAATAATAATAATAACAAAAATCTAACTTTCAATTTTTATAATTATTATCAATATTATCAATATCATTTTAATTATTACAGTTTAAATATTTTTTTGCTTTTATCTTCGTAACAAAAATATTAATAATAGTAATAACATAATTATAATAAATGGTTTTAATAATTATCATAATGTCGTTATTGTTGTTCTTATTGTTGTTATAATATTATTTTTATTGTTAATACTTTATTATGAGGATAACTGCAAAAAAAAAAAAAAAAAAAAAAAATGTAATAATTAAAATGTTTTCTCGATTTCAATGATGATTTTGAATGGTCTTTTTTTCCCACTCATACTATTCTTTTCAGTGTCTTCACCAATCCCTTCTACTATCCACCTCCTAAGGTGTGAGAGCCGGCCTGAAAGGATGAAAGGCTTACTTTGTGTCAGTCCTGAACGACCTGAGGGAACCATGGGCACGGTATTCCCCTGCCATACCTGGCCCTCACCCCTCAAGGGGACCCTGAGGGGTGGACTGTTTTTTTTTTCCCCAACATACTCCAGGCTTATCATGGCCAATAATGAAGATGTAACCCCACTTTTTTAATTTTTATCAAATTGCCCCAATCCCGGCTCCCCTTTGACCACGGCTCCGAACACTGCAACAACTCCCCCATCATCAATGCATACTAGTACAGTATCAACCCTAATCAACAACCAACCCCCAGGAGACATTTCTACTCTCCCTACATGCTCAACTTCAACACCTTTACTCCCACAACCTTCTTCATCAACCACCCCATCTCCCCTTATTACTACCTTACAACCTTATTGCCCACCTCCCCATAACACTACCCCCCTTAACACTACTCCCTCCTCCACACGTCCCCGCACTTCTACTACCCCCACCTCTACAAGAATCCTAAATACTCTATTTAGCCCAGCCAAATGGGACCGATTTTTCGTGATCCCTCCCACAGCTCCCTACTCTCAAAACACCCTCCTCTTCCAACAATGCCTCCAAAAACAAGTAGGCAAAGTCTCTTTCCGTAGCCGACCCGACCACTCCCGTCTCGTCACAGTAACAACTGAAAACCAAGCTATAGCATTAACAAAACTAACTGATCTATGTGGTAATCCCATCCCTACAGAACCTCATCCAACCCTCAATACTTGCACTGGAACTGTCTCTATCTCCCCAACAGATTGCCTAATCCATGACAAAGAATGGTCAGATTGTGGAGAGGACTTACTCGCTTGTCTCACAGACTATGATGCAACATATGTACAATGCTACTCCATTCCTCCCAAAAGAAATCGTAATAAATCCATCAACATTGCCAAAATTATTTTCCGTAGAGATGACCTTCCCTTTAACGTTTACATAGGTGGGGAATCCCTACCTGTCCGACCATACCAACCTCCTCCTCGTCAGTGCCAAAATTGTTGGCATTTAGGACATCCTGCCAAACATTGCCGTTCCACAGCCAGATGCCCGCTATGTGCCCAACCTGGCCATACTCGATCAAACTGCTCTGCACAATCACGCACATGTGCAAACTGTGGCGGCCCCCATAATGTATTTTATAGAGGCTGCCCCACCTACAAATTTGAGTCTGAGGTAGCAACTCTCAGATTCAGACTTGGACTCACTCTACGTGAAGCCAGACAGGAAGCACGTCGACGAGGCTTTTCTCTTACCCCCTACTCCAGTAATGTCGCTCACTCTGCCAATTCCTCTACCTCTCAAGCTCCTACACCCTCTCCTAAACCCAACCCCCCTCCATCTAAATTCCCCTCTTCTACCTCCTACATTCCCCAGTCAAATTCTTTTGCCATCCTAAACCCAGACACTCCAATCTCTACCCAATCAAATTATTTTGCCATCCTAAATCCAGACACCCCAATCTCTACTACAGCCCCAACACCTTCCCCTCTCCCTCCCCGCACTACCCGCAGCAGACAGAATAAACGTTCCACCCCCTCTTCCCCTACCTCATAATCACCTCCACCTTCCTTTGCCCCTATTTTTCAGACACCAGACTTATCTTCCCCTCCTCACAAGAAAACCTTTATCTTACAAAACTGCAACCAACCCCATTACAGAAACTCTTGAAGATATCCAGAACTACATAATAGAATCCCAAACTGATACTCATCCACCTTCAAATTCTACAATTCCCGCTCCCTCCACACTCAAAGTGACTGCCGATATCCATCCTCCTCCTACTCATATTCTCCCTACACCCAATCCTCCTACCCCATCCCAACAAAACCCAATCCCCCCCGACTCCACCCCTACCTATATTAACCCTCCCACCATCCCCTCTATCCCTTCCACTCCCTGCTGGATACACACGTGAATCCCTCATGTCACAAATACCCTCTTCCCCAGACCCTCTACCTCCCGACACCCCTCCTGATACAACACCACTTCCCCAACCTCATTCTTTATCCCACCCTCTAGCATCTTCCCCTTCAAATTCTCCAACAAGCACTGCAACCTTTGCCACTAAATCAACGAAAGTATAACTATCCTTCATTGGAACATTCGCGTTTTCCGCTCTCACAGACCTGACCTCCGACATATCCTCTCTTATAACCCATCCATTATATGTCTCCAAGAAACTTTTCTTACACATTCTCCAATACCAATCCCCAATTACCATTTTGTTTCTTCCCCACACTCCCTTTATGTCTCGTCTATACTTATCAACCAGAAAACACCTTATGTCATACCTCCCTTTCAAACCACTGTCCCTTGTACAGTTATTCGTATCTTTCTTCGCCGCTGGATCACAGTGATTTCAGTCTACTTCTCCCTTTCCCACCCCATTAACTTTGTTGCTTTTGAAAACCTAATTTCCCAACTTCAATCACCTTTCTTTATAGTAGGTGATTTTAACTGCCGCCACACTCTTTGGGGTGATTCTATCACCAACACCCGTGGCCGAGCTCTAGAGCGCTTCCTCTCCACAGCTGATCTTATTATTCTAAATACAGATCGCCCCACACACTTTGATACACGCACGCAGTCTTTTTCATGCATTGACATCTCTCTATGCTCCCCTTCTCTTCATTTGGATTTCCACTGGTCAGTTCTAGACCACTTTCCCTATAGCGAACACTTTCCAGTTCTCCTTTCTCCAACTTCATATGTACCACTTCCCAACTCCCCACGCTGGTGCTTTGATAGAGTTGACTGGCATACTTTCACTTCACTCTCTACTATTCATACCCCTCCATCTTCCCTCTCATCCGTATCAGAAATGATACAATTTTTCATAACTACAGTCCTAAGAGCTGCCCATACAGCTATCCCTCGAACCTCAAGACCCTATACCTTCAAATGTGTTCCATGGTGGAATTCTGATTGCACTAAAGCACTCCGTGCAAAACGTGCAGCCTGGTACAGTTACCGCTACAAGCGAGGTACCCCTCATCAACTATCAGCTCTTATCTCCTTTAAAAGAGCATCTGCCTGTTTTCGTCGTACAATCCGAAATAGTAAAACAAATAGCTGGCGAAATGATGTTTCCTCAATTACATCCTCTACATCTATCTCAAATTTTTGGCGCCGGATCCATAAACTATCAGGAAAACATCCAGACCCCGTCCTCCATATTCGAGATACCCTCATCTCTGATCCTCCCGAAGTCGCTAATGAACTGGGTGACTATTTCAGCCAGGTCAGTAGTGGCTCTCACCTTTCTTCACACTTCTCTTCTATTAAAACTATCAGGGAACGTACCCCCATTATCTTCACCCTATCCTCTGCTGAGTCCTATAATGCTCCCTTTTCTTCCTCTGAACTCAGTGCTGCCCTAAAATCGTGCCACAACACTCATGAAGGCCCTGACGGTATTCACTACCGTATGGTCCGACAACTCCCATCTTCCTCATTATCCTTCCTATTAACAACTTACAACCACGTATGGACATCAGGAAATTTCCTTTCTCATTGGCGAGAAGCTCTTATCCTCCCTTTCCTGAAACCCAATAAATTGGGTACCCTTCCTCATGACTATCGCCCCATCGCACTAACTAGCTGCTTATGCAAACTACTAGAGCGAATGGTTAACTTCCGCTTAATGTGGTATCTTGAATCCCACAATCTTATCTCACCTTCCCAGTTTGGTTTTCGCCGTGCCCGAAGCACAGCTGACCCCCTTGCTCATTTTGAGACATATATTACATCTGCATTTGCACGCCATGAATCCGTACTAGCTATGTTTTTTGACCTAGAAAAATCATATGATACGACATGGAGGTACCATATTCTCCAACAATTGTCCTCTCTAGGCATACATGGAAACATGGGTTTCTTCATAAAGTCTTTCCTCTCCCAACACACTTTCCAGGTCAAAATTGCCTCTGCTACATCATCTTTCTTTCCTCAAATTGAAGGTGTCCCACATGCAGTGTGCTTAGTACCACCATATTCCTTCTTGCTGTAAATGACATTGCCTCAGTTCTACCACCAGGAGCCCGGTCATCACTATATGTTGATGATTTAACCATCTATGCCTCTGGCACATCCATACCAAATCTCTACCAATTTCTTCAATCTGCAATATCATCAGTTTCCTCCTGGGCCACAAACCATGGCTTCCGCATTTCTACCTCCAAATCTTTATCTATTCTTTTCTCTCGCACGCGTGTAGGTCCTCTACCTTCACTCTTCTTATATGACACTCCACTTCAACACCGTTCCTCTGGTAAATTCCTAGGCGTCATTTTTGACTCCAAACTATCCTGGCGAGACCATATTCTTTACATCAAAGAAAAAGCTCGTCACCGTCTCCGAATTTTACAAACACTATCCCATTTATCCTGGGGCTCAGATCGAAAAACTCTCCTTCATCTTCATGTCACCTTAATCCTCTCCACTCTAGATTATGGATGCCATATCTACTCCTCTGCCTCAACTTCTCTCCTTGCTCACCTTGATACAATCCACCACTGTGGTCTTCGCTTAGCCCTAGGTGCCTTCCGCTCCTCTCCAGTTGAGAGCCTATACACTGAATCTCTCTCTCGACGCCGTGCCCTCCTCTCTCTCCGATGTTGTGCTCGATTCCACCAACTTCCCTTAACTAACCTAACTATCCCATGATCCCTACTTCCTACCTTTGCTTCTTCTCCACGTTTACCTACTCCTTTCTCCACTCGCATGGATAATCTCCTCTCCAATTCCCCTTTTCCCCATCTCCGACCCCTCCCGTTCTCTGTCCATTCAGTCCCTCCATGGCTTATACCTTGCCCCCATATTTGCTCCTCTGTCTACCCTGACACACCAAAATCAAATATTCCTCCTACTGTCCTTCTCACCCTTTTCCTTGACCATGCCTCCACTCACTCCTCCAGTATTCCTGTCTACACTGACGGCTCCAAAACCAGCTCCGGTGCTGGTTTTGCAGTAATCTTCCCAACTCGTACTTTCAAATAACCCCTCCCTCCTGAATCCAGTGTCCTTACTACAGAACTGTATGCTCTCCTTTTTGCCTTAAAACACATATACTCACTACCCTCTTCCTCTTATACAATTTTGACTGACTCCCGTAACTCATTAACCCTCATAAAATCAATACACACGACCAACCCCCTTGTTTGTAAGATCCAGAACTGGTTGTTCTACCTGTCCACACGCCATAAAACAATCAAATTTTGCTGGGTACCCAGCCATGTTGGAATCCCCGGCAATGAACAGGCAGATACTGTAGCACGCTATGCTGCTATGTCCACATCAAACCAACCACGTTTCTCACATATCCCAGCCACGGATTATTACCCACACTTTAAGACCTCTTGTATAATCGATGGCAATCTTTTTGGTCAAGTCTCCACACTAATAAATTACATACTGTAAAACTGTCAATCTCCTCCTGGTCAGCTCCATTCCATCGGAACAGACGTTGGGAGACGGCCATCGCCCGCTTACGCATTGGCCACACCCGTCTAACACACTCCTATCTAATGTCACAATCCGATCCACCCCTATGTCCCTTATGTAATGTTCCTCTTTCAGTCCCACATATTCTATTGTCATGCCCACGTTTTGAAGCAGCCCGTACCTCTACTTTCTCCCACCTATCCTCCCTACATAGACATCCCAACTTATCAGACATCCTTACAGAATCTCACACTTTCTGCTTTGACAACCTGTTTTCCTTCCTCAAACGCATATGTATCCTTCACTTGATCTAATCCTTTAGATCAATCCGACCCTAACCCATTCACTCAACAATCCCTTAACCCAGCTTTAACAACTAATCACTAACCCAAACACCCTTCACTAACATTAACTATAGTGCTACATGACCTTAGATGTCTAGCACATTTATTTTGCCTTTAACCATTAACCATTAACCATTAACCATTACTGTTATTATTATCAATATCAATATTATCATTATTATTATCATCATTATTATTATTATTATTATCATCATTATTATTATTATTATCATTGTTATTATTTTTATTATTATTATTACTATAATTAATGTCATTATTATTATATTTTTTTAAATGTTATTATTATTATTATTATTATTATTATTATTAATATTAATATTATTATTATTATTATTATTATTATTATTATCATTATCATTATTGCCAAAAAATATATTATAAGTGTAATTATAAAAAAATAGCAATAATAATGAAAATACCATATATAATAATTATTATAATATGGCTATTATTGTTATTATTATTATTATTATTATTATTATTATTATTATTATTATTATTATTATTTTTAATATCTTTATTATAAGTATAATTGTAAAAAAAGAAAATTACAACTGTAATAATTGCAATAATTACAATAGTATTGTAAATAATGATTTTAAAAATTATTATAATGTTATTTTTGTTATTGTTGTTGGTATAATTGTTATTATTATTATTAATATTCCTATTATAAGGATAGTTGGAAAAAATATTAAAACTGTAATAATTAAAATAATATTGATAATATTGATAATATTGATGATAATTATAGATTTTTGTTATTATTATTTTCATTATTGTTTTATTATTTTTAATATTTCTATCATTTCTATTATTAGCAAAAAATATATATATGGCCGCAATTATTACAATATTAATGAGAATAAGGATAATTATAATAAATATGAAAGTCCGATTTGCATTAATCATGACCATAATGATGATGACAATGAGAATAATGAAAATTTAGATAAAATCATAATCATAATATTAATTTTGATAATAATGAGAATAATTGCAATATTTTAATTATTATTACTATTATTATTATTATTATTATTACTATTACTATAATAAAAATTATTATTATTATTGTTATTATTATTATTATTATTATTTATATAATTGATATTATTATTATTATCATTATTATCATTATCATTATTATTATTATTATCATTATTGTAAAAAAAATATATAATTGTAATTATAAAAAAATAACAATATCAATAATTATTATAATATTGTTATTATCATCATTATAATTGTTATTATTTTTTATATTCTTATTATTAGTATAATTGGAAAAAAATATTACAACTGGAATAATTGCAATAATAACGATAGTATTGTAAGTAATGATTTACATGATTATTATAATGTCGTTACTTTTGTTTTTATTGTTGTTATATTTGTTATTATCATTATTGATAATTTTATTATGAGAATAATTGCCAAAAAAACTGTAATAATTAAAATAATATTGATAATATTTATAACTGATAATTACAAAAATTGAAAGATAAATTTGTATTATTATTATTATTATTATTTTATTTTCTATTCTTATTATTTCTATTATTTGTATAACAAGGATCTCTTTAAACCTCTGGCGTACCTCCACCTCCGGCGCCATGGCCTTGGCTGATGGAAGCCAGGTTTCCATGATAGAAAAATTGGGGGTTTCCCACGGCGCTATATTTGAATGAACCAGGCTATCGATGGTAGAGAGATCTATACCGACTTTCTCGACGAGGTCGTGGAGTCTCGTGGCTAAGGGCCTAGTGCCTCCATTGCCATTAGGGTGGCTCGGGTCTCGAGCCACCTTTGCGGCATAGGTCAGTGCTAACTGGCCGCGTCTGAGTCGGAGGGGAGGTACTCCTGACTCCACCTCACGGCGCTCGATCCGAGTACAGTTTAGGGCTCCAACACACACACGCAAACAATCATTCTGCACACCATCCAATCCTTTCAAACTTGTCGATGCCGACCCATACACGATTGACCCATAATCTACTTTAGACCTAACTAGGGCTTTATATACCATTAGCAAAGACTCTATCAGCTTACCATTTATTACCAGAAATGCACTTTAATAAATCTAATGCTCTTTGACATTTATCCTTTAACTGACTAATGTGGTATTTCCAATTGAGTCTACTATCAAAGAGTATACCAAGAAATTTAGCAGAATTTTGAATAGGTATTGGGTGGTTGTCTAGAGTTTGCCTGATGTTCGGCTTCCTCCGTGAAAAAAATACCCCAATACTTTTTCTAGTGGAAAACTTAAAACCCCACTGGAAGCCCCAGTGATGAATCATATCCAGTGCCAATTGGATGCGACTTGCTGAGAATTCTGCATTACTGCTGGAATGCCTTAATGCACAATCATCAGCGTACAGTAAGTATTTAAGATTCCGAGGAGGAGCTGGTAAGATGTCATTGATCATACATAGAAATAATGTAGGTGACAAGACACTTCCTTGTGGGACCCCGTTTGCCTGGACAAAAATGTCCGAAAAAGTGACATTGTCAGAAAACAATTTGACAGCAAACGTTCTGTCAGAAATGAAAAGTTTGAATAAAACAAGGCAAGTTTCCACGTAATCCAAAAGCATAAAGTTTTCTGAGTAGGCCATATCGCCATGTCATGTCGTAGGCTTTTTCTATATCTAAAAATACTGAAATGCATTTTTTTTTTGGCAATTGCCTCCCCCCCCAATCCCTTGCCCGTTGTTGTCGTGGGGGGGCTTAGGAGGCGGAGACTGGGACCCAATGCTGGGGAACTCCTCAACCTTGGGACTCAGCCCTCGACTCAACAAATTTTGCATGGTCTTTTTTTCCTCCCTCCTACTTTTTCCTTTCTGTCCCTTCACCAACCCCTTCTACTATCCACTTCCTAAGGTGTGAGAGCCGTGCTGAAAGGATGAAAGGCTGACTTTGTGCCAGTCCTGAACGGCCTGAGGGAGCCATGGGCACGGTATTCCCCTGCTTTAGTTGTCTAGCCCTTACCCCTCAAGCGACCCTGAGGGGTGGACCGTTTCTCTCCCCAACATACTCCAGGCTTATTATGGCCAACAATGAATAACCATTAACCATACCATTATAAGAGGCAATGAGGCTTGCCTCTTCATCAAATAGCTCCACCAATTCAAACTCGCCCGATTCCCTGACCCCAGGCTCTCCTTTGACCACGACTCTGAACACTACAACTAATACTCCCCTCCTCAATGCAGACTAGTACAGTATCCACCCTAATCAACACCCTAGGAGACATTTCTACTCCCAAGATGCTCAACTTCAACAACTATACCCCCACAACCTTCATCAACTACCCCATCCTCCCTTATTACTACCTTACAACCTTATTGTCCACCTCCCCATAACACTACCTCCCTCAGCACTACTCCCTCTTCCACATGCCCCCGTCCTTCTACTACCCCCATCTCTACAAAATTCTTAAATAATCTATTTAGCCCAGCCAAATGGGACCGATTTTTCGTGATCCCTCCCACAACTTCTCACACTTTCTGCTTTGACAACCTGTTTTCATTCCTCAAATGCATATACACCCTTCACTTGATCTAACCCCTATACATTACCTTACCCAACCTTAACCCATTTACTCGTCAATTCCTTTGCCCAGCATTGACAACTAATCACTAACTCAACCACCCTTCACTACCATTTACTATAGTGCTACATGACCTTAGATGTCTAGCACATTTATTTTGCTTTTAACCTTTAACCATTAACCATTGGCAATTGCCTCTTGAATATGACTGTCCAGCTTTACTAGTTGATCGAGAGTTTGGCGTCCCTTTCGGAAGCCGCACTGCTCGTCAACTAGCAAATTACTGGAATTTAAAAAAATCCCATAGCCTACTATTAATAATTCGTTCCATGACCTTGCATAAGCAATTGGGCGGTAGGAGATGGCAGATCTGGGGTTACCCCCTCCTTTCAATATGGGAATGTGTGCGCGAAGTGCCATGAGTTTAGAAAAGTGTGGATGTTCCTCTACAGGCTTCTAGGGCTCGGACAAGCTCATCATTGGTAGATCTTTATTGTAATCAAAGTCATCTCCTGTGGCAAAGTGAATAGGTTGCAGCTCAGCCACTTCCTTGATGGGCAGGAATGTGGGATGGTAATTTGCTGAGCTGCTTGTATAAGAGAACTGCCTGGCAAGTGCATTAGCAATGTCTCTAGGTGAATCTAAATTGTTACCCTCGTCAATGATGTTAATTTTGAAAGATTTTTTTTTTTTTTTTTTATTGATTTTATTGATAGTGGACCAATCCTCTGATATTTTTGTATTGCTGTTAATTGTAGAGACAAAGCTCCGCCAGGAGTCTCTTTTTGCTTGTCTTATTACTCTACGAACCCTAGCTCTTGCTTGTTTGTAATTGCAAAAGTTCTCATTAGTGATGTTATTTTTGAAAAGCCTGTTGGCCTTATTGCGTCGGCACAGCGCCCTGCGGCAATCTGGTGTCCACCATGGAACTCTATGCTTAACGCTATCTGTCGAAGTTTTAGGAATGGATAGCAAAGCTGCTTCTAAAATCGAATTCTGTATATTGTTTACTTTATCATCAATGGTTTCTCCAACAAGTTCGAGCTTGACGCTCCTTGTGAAGGCGACCCAGTCTGCTCTTTTTACGTTAAATTTAGATGCTGAAGGCGTTTCACGTGTCGCATTAATATTCAATGAAAATAGGAAGATGATCGCTTCCCAACGAGTCATCAATGGCGTGCCACATGCACTTGGCTGCTATTGATGAAGAGATCAGTGATATATCAATAAAGCTCAAATTACCGGTATTATCGTCCAACCGCGTCGGACTACCATCGTTCAGAAGGACTACTTGCTCACCTCTACCATCCACCCGCAGGGACGTATGATGAACATAACGTATGATGAACATTAAAATCACCTAAAATTAGAGCAAAGAGCTCATCATAGATTATAACTTTATCAGGTGGACAATAAACTGAACATATGGCCAGATACGTGCCATTAAATTTTATTTTGCATGCGACAAACTCCACAGTAGAATCAATAGTCACTTCTGTAAAAGGGAGGCTTTGGTGGATGTACATGGCGACTCCGCCTCCACCCCTACCCTTACGATCCTTCCGATATAAATATATAAGTCGGACTGTGATTCAGTATCAGCCTCCTTAGGATGTTTATGCTGGGTTGATGCAGCCATTTGATCGACCAACTTAGTCAGTTGATTAATTTTAATATTTAATTATTTAACGGTTTGTTTCAATTCAGCAATTTGTTGACTGACATTACTTGCACTAGGGGTGTTGTTAGTTACTGCTGCAGCATAGGAAGTATCGGGTTTGTGTGTTAAACTTTCCACTTTCCTCTTAGCTTCAGTATAACTAACTTCATGCTTTCTCATATATGCTAATGTCTCAGTCTCCTTCAGGATGCTGCACTCAGCAGATCCTGACTGATGGGGACCTCCACAGTTAGCACATTTGGAAATCTGGCTAGTACATGTGATGGTGTCATGGGCTTCTGCACATTTACGGGAAACAAATATATTAGTGTCTTTATCAATACATCTTAATGAGGTGTGTTCGAATTTTTGGCATCTTTTACAATGCATTGGCTTTTGGACATAAAGTCTTACTTGAACATGTTCATATCATATCGACATTGACATACTCTGGGATTTTATTTAAAGCAAAGGTAAAAAATCATAGTCTAGTTTTCGGTCGCACATTCCCATCCTTCTTGGTCATACAATGAACGTCCACTACGTCTTGGTCCTTCATGCTCTCGAGAATTTCATTTTCTTCCATCGTCCTCAAATTCCTGTGATTACTCCCTTACAGGTATTTGGGCCAATAGGAATAGTTACTTTAACTCGAAGATCTTGAATTTGCGTCAGCTTAAGTAAATCCTTAAACTGGGAGTTATATTGTACTCTAACAAGGAGGCTTCCATCTCGCAATTTTTTTACAAAATCAAAATCGCCATCCACTTGACCATCAAGGACCCTTTTGACGATAAAGGGGTTCACGTTCAAAAGCGATTGATTTTCATTCACGGATTTTACATTCGCGAACCTTGCATTCTGGGTGGGGATTTTGAAAAGTGGTCTTCTCGTTTTGTCATTATTGGGGATTCCATTGTTCGTAGTCAGAATGGTCATAGAAGGGTCATTAGTCGCCCCTCCTCCTTGAGGAGGAGAAGGGGTAGCCGGGGTATCACTCATCCTGGGTATCGGTCCAGTATCCGACCCCTTGTCTCAAAATCTTGGTCCTTAAGGGATTAAAAACTCTTAACTTTTGGTATCAACCTAACAGCAATAGCTAAGAGAGTAAGGCAGTTTTACGTCCTCTACCCCCCCCCCCCCCCTCCGTGGAAGCCTGGTTGCGTTCTCCAGTACCACAGAGGGATCGAGTTATGTGTGGGACGCTTCCTTACCACCGAACTTGCCTAGACGAAGGACGGTATTTCGATGAGCACCCCTCAAGCGAATACGGGAGTTCACAAGGAACTCCGGTAGGCTTAGGAAAGTCACATTAAGAGGAAATATTCAGAACCAAAGAAAAAGTGCGCCCAAATGACGCCTAAGACTACTGGGCATCCCTACCCAGGGGTCAAAGCCACAAGGACTACCCTAGTGTAGAAGAGAGCTGCGGGTCTGAGGTGGGGTGCTGACTACGCCTACTGTAGCCTCGTCTCACCTGCAAAACCAAAAGCACTGAAGGTGCTGTAAAGCACTATAAAGGATCTGTAATTACAGGATTTTACTTTATTCCATTTACTTTAGAAGACAGAAACAATAAAGTCCAGCGAGACGAGAGGCCCCGGGCTCTAAGGTAGCCTTTGTGGCACAGGACTTCGTTTTTATTGTTGCTGCGTTTAACAAGGTGTTAGATTCTTCTTTCTTTCTTCTTTGTTGGATTTCTTGGCTATCAACCAGCGGCATGTGGCCAAGGTTATTAAGCCAATGGATCCTATTTATTCTATCAATCTATATAAGGTCATAAAGTTTTGTCTCCCTTAAAAAAGTGATTACTTTACTGATGATTGTTTCATCATCTGATAGCATGTTTATTAGTGTGAAATCTTTATTTTTTAAACGAAGGCAATTTTTGAGTGGCTGTCTATGGATGGCATATCTCGGGCATACTATTAAGAGGTGTGGTATGGAAAGGTTGGTGTTGCATTGTGGGCACTGAAGAGGGAAAGTTTTCTCTATGTAGGGAGTGAGGTGGGTATATCTTGAGGCGTTGACCCTCAGCCGGGCCAACACCACCTCCTCCCTTCTTTCTTTCCTGTGGGATGTGCCCCACAGTTCAATGGTTGGTTTTATTTTTTGTGTGAGTTGGAGGTTGGTCCACTCACTTTGCCACAGGAGATGTATTTTTGCTTTTATAAGAGACACAAAACACCTGAGATCTGTACGAACTATGGTAGTGTCCAGATCGCCAGTTGACCCGGCTAGTTTGTCAGCCTGTTCATTACCATGGATACCAGAGTGACCTGGTACCCATATTAGTTTGATTGATATGTTGGCACCGTGTAATTTACGAATGATATTACCCAGCAATTAATTTTTAGTGGTATCTAAGGATTTAATAGCTTTAAGTGAACTTAATGAATCTGAAAAAATAACTATTCTATCGTGGGTCGTCGATAGTGCAAAATCAATAGCTTTATCAATGGCAAAAAGTTCCGCAAGAAAAATCGATGTATGATTCGGCAGTCTAAACTTTAGTTCACATTCAGTCGACCATACACCCGCACCTACACACTCATCTGTCTTGGAGCCGTCGGTATATATATGAAAAAAGGATAGATGTTTAATAAGGATCTCTCTGAACCTCTGGCGTACCTCACCCTCCGGCGCCATGGCCTTGGCTGATGGAAGCCAGGCTTCCATAATAGAAAAATTGGGGGTTTCCCATGGCGCTATATTTGACTGAACCAGGGTATCGATGGTAGAGAGATCTATACCGACTTTCTCGACGAGGTCGTGGAGTCTCGTGGCAAAGGGCCTAGTGCCTCCATTGCCATTAGGGTGGCTCGGGTCTCGAGCCACCTTTGCGGCATAGGTCAGTGCTAACTGGCCGCGTCTGAGTCGGAGGGGAGGTACTCCTGACTCCACCTCAAGACGCTCGATCCGAGTACATTTTAGGGCTCCAAGACACACACGCAAACATGCATTCTGCACAGCATCCAATCCTTTCAAACTTGTTTTCGATGCCGAGCCATACACGATTGACCCATAGTCTACTTTAGACCTAATCAGGGCTTTATATACCATTAGCAAAGACTGTCTATCAGCTCCCCATTTGTTACCAGAAATGCACTTTAATAAATTTAGTGCTCTTTGACATTTATTCTTTAACTGACCAATGTGGTCTTTCCAATTGAGTCTACTATCAAAAAGTAGCCCAAGAAATCTTGCAGAATTTTGAATAGGTATTGGGTGGTTGTCTAGAGTTAGCCTGATGTTCGGCTTCCTCCTACGTGAAAAAATTACCCCAATACTCTTTCTAATGGAAAACTTAAAACCCCACTGGAGGCCCCAGTTATGAATCATATCCAGTGCCAATTGGATGCGATTTGCTGAGAATTCCGCATTATTGCTGGAATGCCATAATGCACAATCATCAGCGTACAGTGAGTATTTAAGATTCCGAGGAGGAGCTGGTAAGATGTCATTTATCATACAAAGAAATAGAGTTGGTGACAAGACACTTCCTTGTGGGACCCCGTTTGACTGGACAAAAATGTCCGAAAAAGTGACATTGTCAGAAAACAATTTGACAGAAAACGTTCTGTCAGAAATGAAATTTTGTATAAAACAAGGCAAGTTTCCACGTAATCCGAAAGCATAAAGTTTTCTGAGTAGGCCATATCGCCATGTCATGTCGTAGGCTTTTTCTATATCTAAAAATACTGATATCAAAAATTCTTTTTTGGCAATTGCCTCTTGAATATGACTGTCCAGCTTTACTAGTTGATCGAGAGTTTGGCGTCCCTTTCGGAAGCCGCACTGCTCGTCAACTAGCAAATTACTGGAATTTAGAAAATGCAATAGCCTACTGTTAACAATTCGTTCCATGACCTTGCATAAGCAACTTGTCAACGCAATTGGGCGGTAGGAGATGGCAAATCTGGGATTACCCCCTCCTTTCAATATGGGAATGATGTGGGCGAAGTGCCATGAGTTTGGAAAAGTGTGGCTTTTCCAAATTTCATTGTACACTTCTAGCAACTTAATCATGTCATCATGATTAAGATGCTTTATCATCTCATATCGAATCTCATCGGGGCCTGGGGATGTTCCTCTACAGGCTTCTAGGGCTCGGACAAGCTCATCTATTGTTAGATCTTTATTGTAATCAAGTTCATCTCCTGTGGCAAAGTGAATTGGTTGCAGCTCAGCCGCTTCCTTGATGGGCAGGAATGCGTGATGATAGTTTGCTGAGCTGCTTGTATGAGAGAACTGCCTGGCGAGTGCATTAGCAATGTCTCTAGGGGAATCGATGTTATTTCCCTCTTCAATGATGTTATTGATTTTAAAAGATGTTTTTTTCTTATTGATTTTATTGATTGTGGACCAAACCTCTGATATTTTTGTATTGCTATTTATTGTAGAGACAAAGCTCCGCCAGGAGTCTCTTTTTGCTTGTCTTATTACTCTACGAGCCCTAGCTCTTGCTTGTTTATAATTGCAAAAGTTCTCATTTGTGATGTTATTTTGGAAAAGCCTGTAGGCCTTATTGCGTCGGCACAGCGCCCTGCAGCAATCTGGTGTCCACCATGGAACTCTATGCTTAACGCTATCTGTCGAAGTTTTAGGAATGGATAGCAAAGCTGCTTCTATAATCGAATTCTGAATATTGTTTACTTTATCATCAATGGTTTCTCCAACAAGTTGGAGCTTGACGCTCCTTGTGAAGGCGACCCAGTCTGCTTTTTTTACGTTAAATTTAGGCGCTGAAGGCGTTCTCACTGTGTCGCATGAATATTTAATCAAAATAGGGAAATGATCGCTTCCCAACGAGTCGTCAATGGTGTGCCACAGGCACTTGGCTGCTACTGATGATGAGACCAGTGATATGTCTATAAAGCTCAAATTACCGGTATTATCGTCCACCCGCGTGGGACTACCATCATTCAGAAGGACTAAATCGGACTCGTTAATCAACTTAACTACTTGCTCACCTCTACCATCCACCCGTAGGGAACCCCATAACGTATGATGAGCATTAAAATCACCTAAAATTACTTTATTTTGTGGCAGACGTTCCTGAAGAGCAAAAAGCTCATCATAGATTATCACTTTATCAGGCGGACAGTAAACTGAACATATAGCCAGATACGTGCCATTAATTTTTACTTTGCATGCGACAAACTCCAAAGTAGAATCAATAGTCACTTCTGTAAAAGGGAGGTTTTGGTGGATGTACATGGCGACTCCGCCTCCACCCCTACCCTCACGATCCTTCCGACATAAATGGTAGTTCCTGAGCGATACGACCTCGTCAGAGACGAGGTTTGTCAAATGAGTTTCTTGGAGAACTATAATATCGGGAGCATAGGACGAGGCTAATAATTTAAGGTCATTTACTTTAGATCTAATACTTCGACAGTTCCATTGTATAATGGTTGACGCGATGATTACGTTTTATGGGGTTTGGAAGTGCCTTGTCCACCTGTTTTTATTTTCTTTTTATGGGAGGGAGGCGCCTCCTCTCCCTCGCTTCCCGGGGACCTCTCACGGGATGGTTTGGAGACAGAAGCCTCCATGTCCTGCACCTCCTGGCGAGGGAGACGACTGACAGACTGCGACCTGCTTCTCTCTCGAGAAACCGATCGCGAGCCAGACGAAGTCCTCACAGGAGTAGCCCGGACGGGGAGGTGCGCTCCGGACTGTGATTCGGTATCATCCTCCTTATGTTGTTTAGGCTGGGTTGATGCAGCCATTTGATCGACCAATTTTGTCAGTTGATAAACTTTAATATTTAATTCTTTAACGGTTTGTTTGAGTTCGGCAATTTCCTTATCCTTGGCTGCAAGCTGTTGACTGACATCACTTGCACTAGGAGTGTTGCTAGTTACCGCTGCAGCATAGGAAGTATCGGGTTTGTGTGTCAAACTTTCCACTTTCCTCTTAGCTTCAGTATAACTAACTTCATGCTTTCTCATATATGCCAATGTTTCAGTCTCCTTCTTCAGGATGCTGCACTCGGCAGATCCTGAATGATGGGGACCTTCACAGTTAGCACATTTAGAAACTTTGCTAGTACATGTGATGGTGTCATGGGCTTCAGCACATTTACGGCAAGTGAATTTAGAAGAATCTTTGTCAATACATCTTAATGAGGTGTGTCCGAATTTTTGGCATCTGTTACAATGCATTGGCTTTTGGACATAAGGTCTTACTTGTACACGTTCATAACCGACGTTGACATATTCAGGGATTTTATTCAAGGCAAAAGTCAAAAAACACAGTCCAGTTTTCGTTCGCACATTCCCGTCCTTCTTGGTCATACAATGAACGTCCACTACGTCTTGGTCCTTCATGCTCTCAAGAATTTCACTTTCATCCATCGTCCTCAAATCCCTGTGAAAGATTACTCCCTTACAGGTATTTGGGCCAATAGGAATAGTTACTTTTACTCGAAGATCATGAATTTGCGTCAGCTTAAGTAAATCCTTAATCTGGGAGTTGTATTGTACTTTAACAAGGAGGCTTCCATCTCGCAATTTTTTTACAAAATCAAAGTCGCCGTCCACTTGACCATCAAGGACCTTTTTGATGATAAAGGGGTTCACGTTCAGAAGCGACTGATTTTCATTCACGCATCTTACATTCGCGAACCTTGCATTCTGGGTGGGGATTGTGAAAATTGGTCGTCTCGTCTTGTCATTAGTGGGGGTTCCGTTGTTCGTCATCAGATTGGTCTTAGAAGGGTCGTTAGTCGCCCCTCCTCCTTGAGGAGGAGAAGGGGTAGCCGGGGTATCACTCATACTGGGTATCGGACCAGGTCCGACCCCTTTCCTCAAAATCGTAGTCCTGAAGGGACAAAAAACCTCTTAACTTTTGTTATCAACCTAACAGCAATAGCTAAGAGAGTAAGGCAGTTTTTCGTCCTCTACCCCCCCAGTGGAAGCCTGGTTGCGTTCTCCAGTACCACAGAGGGATCGAGTTATGTGTGGGACACTTCCTTACCGCCGAACTTGCCTAGGCGAAGGACGGTAATTCAATGCCCACCCCCCAAGCGAATACGGGAGTTCCGTGGAACTCCGGTAGGCTCAGGAAAGTCACATTATAAAGGAAAAGATTTCAGGACCAAAGAAAAAGTGCGCCCAAATGACGCCCCAGACTACTGGGCCTCCCTACCCAGGGGTCAAAGCCACAAGGGCTACCCTGGTGTAGAAGAGAGCTGCGGGTCTGGGGTGGGGTGCTGACTACTACTACTGTAGCCTCGTGTCACCTGCAAAGCAAGAGCACTGAAGGTGCTGGCAAAGCACAACAAATGTTCTGCAATTTACAGGATTTTACTTTACTCCAATTTACGTTAAGAAAAACTCAGAAACAATAATGTCAGGCGAGACGAGAGGCCCCGGGCTCCAGGGTAGCTCAAGTGGCGCAAGACTTATTATTTATTGTTGCTGCGTTTAAACAAGGTGTTGTCTCATCAAGAGTTCGAACACGAGTGTGGAGTGTGTTAGATCCTCAGAGTGGACAATGTGTTTACTCTAATCCCGCCAATTCAAATCAGGTAAGGTCACAAGGTCTACTCATTGACTTCTTTGTGTCTAAGCATTAGCAGAGCCATCCATGTAGAGACATTTCACAAAAAATATAGAAAACGAGCACAGCATTTTTCCCATTCTTTATTCATTTTCCCCGGCGGCATTGGGGTATACATGATATATATACATGTGTATATATGGTATGTCTACATGGCTAAACGTATATATATATATATATATATATATATGTGTGTGTGTGTGTATACATGTGTATATATGCATGGGTATACAGGTGTATTATTCATGTGTATTTATGTATATGTATGCCATGTATATGTATTTGTGTATATATACATGTGTGTATATACATGTGTATATATGTTTATACATACATGTGTGTATATATACATGTTTATACCTGTGTATAAATGTGTATATATACATGTTTATACTTGTGTATACATGTTTATACATGTGTGTATATATACACATGTTTACGTGAGCATTTATACATATGTATAGTGAATATATACATGTGTATTTACATATGTATAAATATGTATGTATACATGTGTATGTGTATATGTACATGTGTATACATGCGTATGTATACATGTTTATATATGTAAATGTGTTTACGTATATATATAAATATGTATACATGTACATGTGTATATACCTGCGAACATAAACATGTATATACATGTATGTATATATCTGTATACATGTATATATATATTTCCATGTGTATATATAAAGTGTATAAATGAGTATTCATGTATATACATGTGTATATATACATGTATAAATATATATGTGTATATACACATGTGTATGTGTTTATACATGGGAATATATGTGTATACATGTATATATACATGTGTATATAAAACTATATATATACACATGTGTATATAAAACTGTTTATATACACATGTGTATACATACATGTGTATATATACGTGTATGTACACATGTGCATACATACATGTATATATATATACATGTATATACATATGTATGCATGTGTATATATACATAAGTGTATATTTACATGTATGTGTAAATATACATGTGTATACGTGAATGTGTATATATACACATGTGTATATGTACATGCTCATATACAACCATGTGCATATATACATGCGTGTACATATGTATATATGCGTATATATACTTGTGCATACATGTATAATATGCAAATATACGTTTACAAATATATATATATATGTGTGTGTATAAATGCATGTGTACATGTGTATATATACATGTGTATACAGCGTATATGTACATGTGTATACAGCGTATATGGACATGTGTATACAGCGTATATATACATGTGTATACAGTGTATACATATATGTGTATACAACGTATATTAACATGTGTATACAGCGTATATATACATGTGTATACAGCGTATATATACATGTGTATACAGCGTGTATATACATGTGTACAGCTACACAGAAAACTATTGTTAGTAAATAATGCTAACCTTCTAACACAAGGAACGATATATTTTTTTTTAAATACAGTTGTTAACGCCTGGAAACTGTTGGTACCCCTGGTTTTCCCAGTACTTTTGGGTGTGTGAAGCATATCACGGTAATTTATATGTTCTAATACTTTGTCACAAATAATTTTGCAATTAGCCCTAACTTTTGGAAAGAAAACCTCCTCTAGGATTTGTTGCCAGTAAATCGGCCAGGTCCGACAAACGTCAATTCCTACTCGTGATCACATTATCTGATTCAAATCTCTTAAATGATAACAATGTATTAGTTACACAAATAGACATATACAAAAATATTTTAGAGTTCAATTTTATTGAAACAAACATTTTTCCTCAATATACCAAGTGAAAAAAATTCGCAAATTACTTTTTCCCCAGTAGGCCTGTGGCTTATCTGCATACTGCAAGGCCTATTCCATCCTCCTCTCCATTTCTGTGGCGTCAATTGTTTTTTTTTTTTTTTTTTTTTTTTTTTTGAAGGTGCACGAGCGTGCAGACCCATTCCTCGGATAGTCTCTAATGAACATGAAAGTCCCACATTATCGTGGATATCGTGCCTTGCAAAATGGATCTGCCTCAGCTATAGATGCAATTACCTGGTTGGAATGTAAAGGACAAAATTGATTAAATACCGTCTTTCCTACAACTCCTCAATACATGTGGCAACCCTGAGTTCTTAGGGTAGAGTTACCGCTTTGTGCTGCGAAGCTTATAATGAGAACTAATTGCTGTTGTCATATGTTATATAGAGTAATATGAATATGTATAGTAAATGCTTATCAGCAAAGTAAGGGCCTGACCACATTATACCTACCTGGTATTCTTCAGTCGTGCATCTAGGGCGGCCAGCCCGAGGGTTGTTGTTTGGGGCACCTGGAAGTTGATGGCGACGTATCCGCCTAGCCACCGTTGGCATCGAAATTCCCAATCGTCGGGCGATGTCTGAATATGTTAAACCTTTAATATAAAGGGAGACAATGCTACCGTGCATTTCTTTTAATGGCTCCATCGTTAAAAAGGATAATAATGTCCCTGAATCCATATGAAAACCGGAATGACTACTCGGTACATTATGAATCAGAACGAGACCAATTCGAACACAACCCTTCCGTAATATAAAGTTCTGTTCGTTAGTGAATGTTTCGATACCTCTCGTAACGACATTTTTCTGTGTATCTGTACAAATACATATGTATACATACATGTGTATACATGTGCATATATAAATATGAATATTTACATTTATATATATATATATATATATATATATATATATATTTATGCATACATGTGTTTACATTTATATACGCATGTCCACACATGTACATGTATATGTGTATGCATATATGTGTATACATGTGTATATAAACATGTGTATGCATTTGTATAAATGGGTGTTTGTACATGTTTATGTATGTGCATATATACATGTGTATATACACATGTGTTTATTTGTGTACATATACATGTGTATGCATGTGTGTATATACATGTTTATACATGTGTATGCATGTGTGTATATACATGTTTATAAGAAGGGTGGTCTCTAGGCTGAAGAGTGGAAAGGCTGCTGGTGTCTGTGGGATTGCTGCGGAGTTGTTGAAGGCGGGTGGAAAAGCCATGATCTGTGGCTTGCATGCAGTCCTGTCTGCCATTTGGGAGACTGGTACCATTCCTCCTCACTGGAAAAGGGGCTTGGTCATCCCTATCTGGAAAGGGAAAGGGGACCAAAGGGACTGTGGCAACTACAGAGGTATTACAGTGCTCAGCGAACTAGGCAAGGTTCTTGCTCATCTGCTTTTGGTGCGAGTGCGCGACCACCTCCTACGAGCACAGAGACCTGAGCAGTCTGGTTTTACACCCCAGAAGTCAACTGTAGACCATGTACTTTGTTGAATATAAAAACGATATTTTGCAGCACCAGGATTGTAGAAGGGTTCATGACTGGGCTAGCACTATGCAAACTGAGTTGGCAGGAATACTCATGGCCACCGAATTTCTATTGAATCAAGACTCAGGGGTAATTTTCTGTGATTCACAGAGTGCTCTCCAGGCTCTCAACACTCTAGACAAAGGTGCAGGAAATATTGCAAATGACATCATGATAAACGTGTATCATGCATAGGAATGAGGCCATGATATACATTTTGTGTGGATTCCATCACATGTTGGAACTTCTAGGCATGATCATGCTGATCGCCAGGCAAAGTGAGCATGTGACAAGCAAAGTGTGGATATAGCTCTGGGGTATCTCTTTCTTTGTGTCAGAATGTTTAGCATAATTTTCTAACAATAGTTTTCTGTGTAGCTGTACATACAATTTATTAGAGGTTATTGGGATAAGGAGCTTCCACAGTAAGTTAAGACATGCAATTGTTTGGTAGTTTCCAACCACGCTGCCTTTGTTTTGATCTTTTTGAATCAATACGTCCTGCTCTCAACCACCCAAGAGGGTACCTTTCCAGTCACCAACCACTGATTTAAGTTGCCAGGCTAGTGAGCCTTTTCAACCAAAAACCTTGACTTCCATCCAAATAGGGGGACTTCCACTTGGGCATTTTCCTTATATTGCTACTTACATCTTCCTTAGTGATACTTATGTCACTGTATTTCTGCACCCGTTTCATTTCCTGTTCACCTTGCTTTAGCCATTCTGCACTCTCATTATGCTGAATTGGATTGCCCCATAAGTCTGCATCAGTCGCTACTTGTTCCCTTTTCCTCTCCCTACCAAGTTCTTTGTATAACATCTTTTAATTATTTCTAAATATATTCTGTCGATACTGAGTGGTTCTTGAGACGAATCTTTTTAATTTTTCTTTCTTGGCAGAGATTCTCTGCTTCAGTTCTTCCATGACAATCTTAAATTCTTTGGCTTTAAGACTATATTCGCTTTCCATATCAAGTTTTTTTCGGTTGTTTATCATTTATTTCGACTTTCTTCCATATGACTTTCTCGAGGCATTTGCTGTTCATCTAAACTTTCCTGTTGCACTTCATTGTTTATTTTCTTTTCCAGATCTTCCATTTCAACTGAAGTGCATTTTTGGGTTTTAAATATACTGCCGAGTTGACATGCTAGATGCTGTTCTGAGATTTCAAACAGTCCAAGATTTTTCCCCCTCCTGGTGCGTCTGTAACCTCTCTTACCTTCCATTTGAACTTTCAGATAACATACTATAGCTTGCTCGGTTTCCTCTTTTGTCCATCTCTTTCTCCTCTTTTGTCCATCTCTTTCTAGCAGTAGCTAGTTGACAGTGCTGCTCACCCACGAACACCTGCCGGACGAGGCACCTTCACTGTTATTAGTTCTAGTCCCATTCACGTTGTTTACCTTATTCTGATTAGAAATCATTTTTTCATCACATTTGGGAGTTGCATGTTATAGTTTGACTGTCTTTGGTAAAACAGAAAAAACACCAACGTGGTGGATATTTTACAACGCTTGCGCGAGGCGTTCGGATTTCGGCAACGCGTTGTGCTATTTTACGTCATCGTTTAGACTCCACCCTTTCATGCTGAAAACCAACATGAAATTCTTGCCAATGGCCCACAACGCCCCTATTTTGCTTATTTTTCCACCAGAAAGGCCTGTTATGCTCATATTTTTCAACAGAAATGCATTAAATATATTTCTAGAGGAGTATGTAACAAGAAAACGAAGAAATAAATCTATTCATGTCCGATATGCGAAGCTGAGCTTCACCCGGGCATTGCCCATGAGGGGAGCCCGGCCTGTGTCGACTAATGCCGACTCGCTAACGTGTGTCAGCTGGTGCTGACTCGGCTGAGCTTATTCCTTACCCGCCGTGATGCCCAGCCACAGCAGTAACCTCCGGGCGACAATTGCAACTTCTCGCGCCTGGGCGGGGCGCGAACTGCCGACCCCTCGGATGAAAGGCCAATACGTTACCACTGCACTAGCTCAGGAGGCTTTTGCATATTGTGAATACAACACGTATATATAATAGTTTGAACAAGTAATCTGCCTTTGTTAGCCATAAACACAATTTATTTGTTTTTTATATGGCGTCTAAAAGGGACACTAGTACAGTAAACATGCCTGTATAAAGTCGAGAGAAAATAAATTTATATTTCATTATTGTAATCGGGCGATGTGTGTAAACAACATTAACGTAGTAAGGCCTCACTCCTCCAAAAACACGATGGAAACCAACACAGTTTTGACAATGACATCATCATGGCAAAACAAAGCATGTAATACTGATCGGAATATATACTACAGACTCCTTGTGTTCTTCATGTACTGTTTAAAAGAAGTGTCATTTCTCTAATGTTATAAAAGCCTTCTTGAAGAGGGAGGGAGGGAGAGAAAGAGAGAGAGAGGGAAGGAGAAAGAAAGAGAGAGAGAGAGAGAGAGGGAGAAAGAGAGAGAGAGAGAGGAGAAAGAGAGAGAGAGAGAGAAGGATAAAGAGAGAGAGAGAGAAGGAGAAAGAGAGAGAGAGAGTGGGAGAAAGAGAGAGAGAGAGTGGGAGAAAGAGAGAGAGAGTGGGAGAAAGAGAGGGAGAGTGGGAGAAAGAGAGAGAGAGGGGGAGGGAGGGAGGGAGGGAGGGAGGGAGAAAGAGAGAGAGAAAGAGTGGGAGAAAGAAAGAGATAGAGAGAGTGGGAGAAGGAGAAAGAGAGAAAGAGAGTGGGAGAGTGAGAAAGAGAGAGAGAGAGAGAGAGTGAGAAAGAGAGAGAGAGAGTGAGAAAGAGAGAGAGAGTGAGAAAAAGAAAGAGAGAGTGAGAAAGAGAGAGAGAGTGAGAAAGAGAGAGAGAGAGTGAGAAAGAGAGAGAGAGAGAGAGTGAGAAAGAGAGAGAGAGAGTGAGAAAGAGGTGAGAGGGAGAGGGAGAGGGAGGGGGAGAGGGAGAGAGGTAGAGGGAGAGGGAGAGGGAGAGGGAGAGGGAGAGGGAGAGGGAGAGAGGGAGAGAGGGACAGAGGGACAGAGAGAGAGAGAGAGAGAGAGAGAGAGAGAGAGAGAGAGAGAGAGAGAGAGAGAGAGGATACGGGGAAGAAAGAAGGGGCGGACAACATAGTAAGAGAGAGAGAGAGAGGGAGGGAGGGAGAAAGAGAGAGAGAAAGAGTGAGAGGGAGAAAGAGATAGAGAGAGTGGGAGAGGGAGAAAGAGAGAGAGAGAGTGAGAGGGACAGATAGAGAGAGAGACAGAGAGACAGAGAGAGAGTGAGAGAGAGAGAGAGAGTGAGAGAGAGAGAGTGCGTGAGAGAGAGTGAGAGAGAAAGAGAAAGAGAGAGAGAGAGAGAGAGAGAGAGAGAGAGAGAGAGAGAGAGAGAGAGAGAGAGAGAGAGAGAGAGAAAGAGAGACAGAGAGAGAGAGAGAGAGAGAGAGAGAGAGAGAGAGAGAGAGAGAGAGAGAATGAAAGAGGGTAGAGGGAAAGAGAGAGAGAGGTGAGATGAGATATGTAAAATATTTTTTTGTTCTTTTCTTTTCATAAAGGCAGAGAGTGGGAGAGGGAGAAAGAGATAGAGAGAATGGGAGAAAGGGAGAGAGAGAGAGAGTTAGAAAGAGAGAGAGGGAGAGGGAGAGGGAGAGAGAGAGAGAGAGAGAGAGAGAGAGAGAGAGAGAGAGAGAGAGAGAGAGAGAGAGACAGAGACAGAGACAGAGAGACAGAGAGAGAGAGAGAGAGAGAGAGAGAGAGAGACAGACAGAGACAGAAAGACAAAGACAGAGAGAGAGAACGAGAGAGAGAGAGAGAGAGAGAGAGAGAGAGAGAGAGAGAGAGAGAGAGAGAGAGAGAGAGAGGAGACAGAGGATACGGGGAAGAGAGAAGGGAGGACAACAAAGTAAGAGAGAGAGAGAGAAACTGAAAGAGGATAGAGGGAAAGAGAGAGAGAGGTGAGATGAGATGTGTAAAATATTTTTTTGTTCTTTTCTTTTCATAAAGGCAGTTTCATTGTAACATATGTGTCAAGGTATTCCATGATCCAGAGGCTAGAAAATATTGGATGACCAATATGTTAATAGTACATCCAATGAAACTGTAAGGAGCAGCCAGGGCCATCCTGGGCTCCAGATCACATTAGTCTGGAATCACCCAGCAGCATGGGAAGCGATGGAACGCTGGAGGTAGAGCTGATTTGCGATCCTGAAGAACTCCCTGATGATGCAACTGAAGCTGTTGAAGATCCTGAACGAACCGGTACAGTGATAAATTATTACAGTTGTTTTAATACAAATAATTTTGATATTGGAATGTATACCTGTAAATATTCACTTTTCCATGTTGTTTTTTTATGTTAGGAAGTATCACTGTAAGGATTTTTTTTTTTTTTTCAGGGGAAAAGACTTGGACAACTGAAAGCATTTTAAGACTAATTGAATTAGTAAAGGAAAATGACCCTCCTCTGACTGGTAAAAAAAGAGAAAACGAACAGCTTTCAGGGAAATTATTAGAGACACCTTACGTGATATTGTAAGTTACAAGTAATTTGTCATGTGTAGGTTGATTAGTCTGTAGTGACATGATTATGCATGGTACCCTGACCTATGTGTTTAGAAGGATATAACCATTATCATTCATGTTTTATCTTATTAGTCTTAGGTTTTAAGGTAATTATACTGTGCATATGTATTGGTTAATGGTTAATAGTTAAAGGCAAAATAAATGTGCTAGACATCTAAGGTCATGTAGCACTATAGTTAATGTTAGTGAAGGGTGTTTGGGTTAGTGATTAGTTGTTAAAGCTGGGTTAAGGGATTGTTGAGTGAATGGGTTAGGGTCGGATTGATCTAAAGGATTAGATCAAGTGAAGGATACATATGCGTTTGAGGAAGGAAAACAGGTTGTCAAAGCAGAAAGTGTGAGATTCTGTAAGGATGTCTGATAAGTTGGGATGTCTATGTAGGGAGGATAGGTGGGAGAAAGTAGAGGTATGGGCTGCTTCAAAATGTGGGCATGACAATAGAATATGTGGGACTGAAAGAGGAACATTACATAAGGGACATAGGGGTGGATCGGATTGTGACATTAGATAGGAGTGTGTTAGACGGGTGTGGCCAATGCGTAAGCGGGCGAGGGCCGTCTCCCAACGTCTGTTCCGATGGAATGGAGCTGACCAGGAGGAGATTGACAGTTTTACAGTATGTAATTTATTAGTGTGGAGACTTGACCAAAAAGATTGCCATCGATTATACAAGAAGGTCTTAAAGTATGGGTAATAATCCGTGGCTGGGATATGTGAGAAACGTGGTTGGTTTGATGTGGACATAACAGCGTAGCGTGCTAGAGTATCTGCTTGTTCATTACCGGGGATTCCAACATGGCTGGGTACCCAGCAAAATTTGATTGTTTTATGACGTATGGACAGGTAGAACAACCAGTTCTGGATCTTACAAACAAGGGGGTTGGTCGTGTGTATTGATTTTATGAGGGTTAATGAGTTACGGGAGTCAGTAAAAATTGTATAAGAGGAAGAGGGTAGTGAGTATATGTGTTTTAAGGCAAAAAGGAGAGCATACAGTGCTATAGTAAGGACACTGGATTCAGGAGGGAGGGGGTATTTGAAATTACGAGTTGATTAAGGTGACATGAAGATGAAGGAGAGTTTTTCGATCTGAGCCCCAGGATAAATGGGATAGGGTTTGTAAAATTCGGAGACGGCGACAAGCTTTTTCTTTGATGTAAAGAATATGGTCTCGCCAGGATAGTTTGGAGTCAAAAAGGACGCCTAGAAATTTACAAGAGGAATGGTGTTGAAGTGGAGTGTCATATAAGAAGAGTGAAGGTAGAGGACCTACACGTGTGCGAGAGAAAAGAATGGAGAAAGATTTGGAGGTAGAAAAGCGGAAGCCATGGTTTGTGGCCCAGGAGGAAACTGATGATATTGCAGATTGAAGAAATTGGTAGAGATTTGGTATGGATGTGCCAGAGGCATAGATGGTTAAATCATCAACATATAGTGATGACCGGGCTCCTGGTGGTAGAACTGAGGCAATGTCATTTACAGCAAGAAGGAATAAGGTGGTACTCAGCACACTGCATGTGGGACACCTTCAATTTGAGGAAAGAAAGATGATGTGGCAGAGGCAATTTTGACCTGTAAAGGGCGTTGGGAAAGGAAAAACATAGCTAGTACGGATTCATGGCGTACAAATGCGGATGTAATATATGTCTCAAAATGAGCAAGGGGGTCAGCTGTGCTTCGGGCACGGCGAAAACCAAACTGGGAAGGTGAGATAAGATTGTGGGATTCAAGATACCACATTAAGCGGAAGTTAACCATTCGCTCTAGTAGTTTGCATAAGCAGCTAGTTAGTGTGATGGAGCGATAGTCATGAGGGAGGGTACCCGATTTATTGGGTTTCAGGAAAGGGAGGATAAGAGCTTCTCGCCAATGAGAAGGAAAATTTCCTGATGTCCATATGTGGTTGTAAGTTGTTAATAGGAAGGATAATGAGGAAGATGGGAGTTGTCAGAGCATAGGGTAGTGATTACCGTCAGGGCCTTCATGAGTGTTGCGGCACGATTTTAGGGCAGCATTGAGTTCAGAGGAAGAAAAGGGAGCATTATAGGACTCAGCAGAGGATAGGGTGAAGATAATGGGGGTACGTTCACTGATAGTTTATGGATCCGGCGCCAAACATTTGAGATAGATGTAGAAGATGTAATTGAGGAAACATAATTTCGCCAGATATTGGTTTTACTATTTCGGATTGTACGACGAAAACAGACAGATGCTCTTTTAAAGGAGATAAGAGCTGATAGTTGATGAGGGGTACCTCGTTTGTAGCGGTAACTGTTCCAGGCTGCACGTTTTACACAGAGTGCTTTAGTGCAATCAGAATTCCACCATGGAACACATTTGGAGGTATAGGGTCTTGAGGTTCGAGGGATAGCTGTATGGGCAGCTCTTAGGATTGTAGTTATGAAAAATTGTATCATTTCTGATATGGATGAGAGGGATGATGGAGGGGTATGAATAGTAGAGAGTGAAGTGAAAGTATGCCAGTCAACTCTATCAAAGCACCAGCGTGGGGAGTTGGGAAGTGGTACATATGAAATTGGAGAAAGCAGAACTGGAAAGTGGTCGATATAAGGAAAGTGGTCTAGAACTGACCAGTGGAAATCCAAATGAAGAGAGAGGTCAATGCATGAAAACGACTGCGTGCGTGTATCAAAGTGTGTGGGGCGATCTGTATATAGAATAATAAGATCAGCTGTGGAGAGGAAGCGCTCTAGAGCTCGGCCACGGGTGTTGGTGATAGAATCACCCCAAAGAGTGTGGCGGCAGTTAAAATCACCTACTATAAAGAACGGTGATTGAAGTTGGGAAATTAGGTTTTCAAAAGCAACAAAGTTAATGGGGTGGGAAGGGGAGAAGTAGACTGAAATCACTGTGATCCAGCGGCGAAGAAAGATACGAATAACTGTACAAAGGACAGTGGTTTGAAAGGGAGGTATGACATAAGGCGTTTTCTGGTTGATAAGTATAGACGAGATATAAAGGGAGTGTGGGGAAGAAACAAAATGGTAATTGGGGATTGGTATTGGAGAATGTGTAAGAAAAGTTTCTTGGAGGCATATAATGGATGGGTTATAAGAGGAGAGGTCATGTCGGAGGTCAGGTCTGTGAGAGCGGAAACCGCGAATGTTCCAATGAAGGATTGTTATACTTACGTTGATTTAGTGGCAAAGATTGCAGTGCTTGTTGGAGAATTTGAAGGGGAAGGTGCTAGAGGGTGGGATAAAGAATGAGGTTAGGGAGGTGGTGTTGTATCAGGAGGGGTGTCGGGAGGTAGAGGGTCTGGGGAAGAGGGTATTTGTGACATGAGGGATTCACGTGTGTATCCAGGAGGGAGTGGAAGGGATAGAGGGGATGGTGGGAGGGCTAATACAGGTAGGGGTGGAGTCGGGGGTGATGGGTTTTGTTGGGATGGGGTAGGATGTGGTGGTTTGGTTTGCGAAGTTCTAGCTTCGCCCGGGCCTTCTAAATATGGCCCGGCCTGTGTCAGCTTTTTACGGCTGTCTCATAGAGTTGTCTGACACTCGGTGCTTACCATGGCGGCGGGATTGCCAGCAGGCGCTCCTGCCGCCATGGTGTAAGCATTTCGCATAGCCTCTTTACCAGCACGGCGGCTGTTGTGGGCGGTCCATGTCTCAGGAATTGTGTATGGTCACAATTTTCTAGGTAGTGGACTAGTGTGGCGTTCGGCTCGCCGCAGTGCTTGCAGCACCTTTCATCGCGTTCGATTGTTGGGATAATCTGCCATGCACAGTGGTATCATAGGAGCATTCTGTGAAGAATGACTTCGGTACCTCTGTTGCTTACTTCAGAGAGTGCCAGTGGTTCATAGCCTGTGGCGTCTGAGTACCAGCTGGCCGAGGGGGAGGTTCTCATTTCCTCTCTGTGGAGCTGCCGTAGGAAAGTACGACCGACCAAGGCACACTTCTCCATAAGTAATTTTCGACTCGGTTTTATCGTCATGGGATTTGGGGGCATACCCCTGCCAGCGACAGCTAGTCTGTCAGCAAGCTCGTTCCCTCTGATGCCGATGTGGCTTGGGACCCAGTTGATGATAATTCTTCTACCCTGAGCAAGAATTCTCTGTGCCATTGTGAGAATCGTGGTCAGTAGGTAGATGTTGTCTGTGGGTGAACTGTGCTGAAGACAGTCAATGGCTGCCCTGGAGTCTGTGTGTATGACCACGTGTCCTTCCCTTAGGGACGCGTGGCCTAGGGCTCCCATGATTGCAACTGCCTCTGCCTGTAGCGAGGAGGCGTTGTCTGTTACCCTCATGGATTGCGTGGCATCCCTTGCTGCAAAGCCGGCGCCTGCAGTGTGGCTCAAGGGATCGACCGATCCATCCGTGTAGTATGTTCTACTACCCGGAGGAGTGATGGCTGCAATGACCCTGTGGGCTTCTGCCTTTAGGCTAGGCATGGGGTATAGGCTCTTTTTAATTGACAGGCTCATTATGTTGAACTCTATCAGGCTCAGTGCCCACGGCGGGGCTTCGGCAAAGTCGAATTGGGGGGAGTCCATGCCCTTAGCAAGAAGCTGTTCTTTGAGCTGATGGCGTATCAACACCCTGGCTGTACGAGACAGCCAGGAGTTGTTTGCAACGAGCTCGTTGTCTTGTTCGAGGCTTCTGACTAATTTTTGTCTAAGGCTTGTGTTCCTGGGAGCCTGGATGACATTTGACAGGAATTGTGTTGCCATTAGATCGATTCGTGAGTCCAGGGGGAGAAGGTTTGCCTCCGTCAGGAGGTTGAGGACCTTCGTCCACCTCGGGGCACCCAGAATGATCCTGGCAGCTTCATTTTGGACTGTTTCTAATTTGTCTGTGTGCTTTTTCTTTGCAGCAATTAGAGCGACTGAGGCATAGTCCACAATGGGCCAGACAGCATGTACATAGAATGATCTTAGTACTTTGTGTCTGGCCCCTATGCGTCTCCCAGTCATTGCTCTCATGACGGACAGTCTTGCTTTGGTACGGTCAACCAGGTACTAGACCTCCTTATGGAAGGAGAGGGTCCGGTCTATCCTTACCCCAAGGTATAGGTAGTCCTGGACCCATTCTAATTCCACTCCCTGGATTTTCAGTCTTGTGCCTCGAACTCTCTGTCTCAGAGCCATGGCTTTGGATTTGGCTGCAGAGATCTTTAGTCCTGTCCTACAACACTCCTCTGACACGAGGTCCAGACAACGCTGGGCTTTATTCTGGCTGCATGGTCCAGTGGAGGTGATAGCGAGATCGTCTGCATACGAGATGATCTGGCACCCCACTGGGAGCTTTATGTTGAGGATGCAGGACATTAAAGTGTTGAATAGGGCTGGACTGAGAACCCCACCCTGTGGCGTTCCATTTTCGAGCAGCATGTGCTGCGATAGGTGACCCTGGAATTTGACATTGGCAGTCCTGTTCCTGAAGTAGTCACCTATCCAAGCCAAGAGCTTTCCTCTGATTCCCTTCTGAATCAGGCTTTCCTGAATGGCAAGCAGACTTGCCAGTTCAAAAGCCTTCTCCAGGTCAAGGAATACCACCACAGCTGGTCCATTGCTGATTGTGCTTAAGAGCGTGGCTATGCTGTGTGCTGTGCCCATGCCCCTTGTGAACCCGTGAAGGTGTTCGTGCGGGGGTCCCGTTTTCCATTGAAGCCGGTTTAGTACCATCCTCTCAGCCGTCTTGGCCAGGCAGCTGAGCAGAGAGATGGGGCGGTACTTCCCCGGCTCCTTTGGTTTTGGGACGGGAACTATGGTAGCCCTCTTCCAAGTCTTGGTTAGAGTGGAAGTTTCCCAGGACTTGTTGATGAGTTGCAAGAGTGCACGCTCACCTGCTAGTCCTAGGTGGGAGATAATGAGGTACGAGATTCTATCAGAGCCCGGGGCTGTGTTGGAACTGGTTTTAGAGGCTTTCCTTAGTTCCCTCAGAGAAAAGATAACGTCTGAGTTATCGGGTTCGGCTGCCCTTTCTCTGATCTGAGCGTGTCTGTCTGGCTGTAGACGCTCTTGTCTTGCCCTCAGCTCGGCTGGCAGACTGTTGCTGCTCGTTCTCGCAGAGAACTCGTGCGCCAGTCTGTTAGCCTCTGCTTGGGGGTCGTGATGGGTGCACCTCGGGGCTGAGCGGCTGGTAGCTCGCTTGACCCGTTGCCATAGCTCTGAAAGGGCGGTTTGGTGGTCGAAGGACTCACACCATTCCAGCCACTTTTCCTGCCTGACTCTGTTGGCAGTTTCCTTGGCATCCGTGACAACTTCCCTTAGGAGGGATAAATTGTCGGGGGTTCTTTGCCTTCGGAATAGTTTTCGGCACATGTTCACCCTGTGGTTGACCTCCCAGATCTCGTCATTGAAGTACCAGCCGTCTTTGTGACTTCTGGACCCAGGCCGAGTTTTGGGTATGGTCTGTGAGGCTGCTTCATTAATGGCGTTTAGCAGGCTAGCTTCGAGCACTTCCACATTTTCGCTTTGTGGGGGATCGTTGCATCTCAGACAGAGGGCCAAGGCGTTTTGAAACGCCTGCCAGTTGGCCTTGTCTGTTTTCCATCTTGGATTCGGTCTTAGGATTTCGGCTGGGCCAGCATCCATGAGGGTAGTTATAGTGCCGTAATGGTCACTTGTGACGGTCTCATCGACACGCCAGTCAATCCTCCCCACCAGAGTCGCAGTGGCCAGGGTGAGGTCTAGGACCCCTCCTCTGATATGCGTTGGCTCTTGGGTGTTGAGGAGAGCGATCTCAGGGAATGTCTCTAGCACGTCGGCTATGTGATAGCCGGCCGCATCCGGTGCCCGGCAGGGAGCCAGGATGGGGTGGTGTGCATTGAAGTCTCCCCCTATGGTCGTGTGCAGCAGAAGCACAGACCTGGCTGATATCTAAGCTTCTACAGCGTGGCCGGCTGTACACATTGTACAGTTTGAGGGGCCCCCCAGCCAGGTGAACCTCGACGGCAAGGGATTCAACATCGTCTCCACAGTGCGATGCATCGGCTATTGCGGAGCAGGGCATTGTTGCTCTCACAAGGGTGATCAAGCCTCTCTTGCCAGGTGTTCGTGGCAGTGTGAAGGCATGGTACCCTGAGAAGCGAACAGTGTCAACTGTTAATGTCTCCTGGAGCATGACAATGTCGCACTACTGCTTGGAGAAAGGGGTTCTTTGCAGAGAAGCTATTGATGTTCCACTGTAGGATGCTTAGATGGTGTGTTATGATGTTACTCAGTGATAGTTACATCAGAGACATCGTCGGAATCTGACAACTCCATTGCAAGATCCTCGCTGGTTGAGGGCTCCTCGTCTGTTGTCAGGCTATCCTTGGGTCCACTGGGAGGTGGAGAGCCTTTGGTAGCTCTGACTTTGGTTGGTTTGGCATTTCTCTCAGGCTTTTTCTTGGCTGGCCTTGCTGGCCTTGCCTGGACAAGGTCAGTCTCGTCCTGGGGTGAGGGTGAGGCTGGTTTTGCTCTAACCAGCTTTCTTCCCTTCAGGGCTGGGACAGTCTGGGTCATTGCCGTCATGGCGACCGAAACTGCCTTCTCGGCCTCCTCACTCGACCTCCCCAGGGCTGTTGCTACTGCCGAGACAACAGCAGTTAACAGGAGAGTCATATCGTCCTCGTCAAAGAGGAGATGATCATCTGTTGGGGAGGTTTTTGTGGTGCTCTTAGAACCTTTTTTCTTTAGTTTCTTTTTCTGCACCTTTGGCATTGTCGGAAACTCCTTTTTGTTAGAGACATCCGGTGTCGGCTGGGGGGCGGCTTCCTTCCTCTTAGGAGGTCGGGAGGCCTTTTCGCTTTTGTTCCTTCCCCAGACATGGGTGCCCGGTGGGGCAGGAACAAAGTCTGGTCGGTTTTGAGCAACCTCTTGTCGCCTGAGGGCCGCCTTTTTCCTGACAGAGCAAGTCAGGCTCCAGGCATGATGCTTCTTGGCACAGTTGGGACATTTGGCTGTTGTGTCCCTCTTTTCCTCTTTGTATGCCTTGAGGCATACCTCTGTGTTGTGTGTCTTGCTACAGACACCACATTTAGGCTTGGCTGTACAGTTAGCCTGGTGGTGACCGTATTTCTGGCACTTGAAACACCGAAGTGGTTCTGGCACGTACGTTCGAAGGTTGAAGGTGCCCCAGTTACCCAGATCAAGGGTAGTGGTTGGGGCACCTTTCATGGTCACCAAGACGGGAAGCCTGCACGACCTGTGGGTGTGAAGCGATCAGCTCCACATCGTACGAGACTGAGAAGCCAAGTAGCACCATCTTGGTTCTTTTTTCCTCGGGACTTAGTGGGGAAAGACTCACTTTCCTCCCATCGGCTAGCTCCTTCGTTTCCCGGAGGAAATTCAAGGTAGCTTGATCTTTGGGCATTATGATCATGCCCTGATCTCGGGCGACCCGGATCGACAACCGGATTTTCCGTTGCAACTCCAATGCCCTGACCAATTGGTAGGCATTGTAGAAGCCTTCGGGTTTAGTTGGCACTTTGAACTGGGCGAAGCGTTTAGGGGGTCCCGACTCTTCTTCAGAGTCGGTCTCCGGCCTCGGACGCTTCGGCCCGCCCTTTCGGCTTTCGGGCTTGTTTGTGGAGGCAGCAGCTGATGCGGCTGGTTCAGCCTGCTCTCCCCTCTCAATCGGGGAGTCCGTCTGTGAACTCAGGGGCCTCCCTGGCTTAGCTGCTGGCCTGGAGAGGCCAGCTCGCGAGTCAAGATCTTTGACTATTCGGTGGACAGACCCATTGGCTTCGGTCTTGTCCACCTTAGCAGTAGGGGTGACAGTGTCATCCTGTGCATGGGGCTTTCTTTTGCCACCGGAAGGCACATATGCCTTCATGGTGATTACCGTGGTCTGGGCCTTGCGCGGTTCGTCAACATTTTTGTCAGTCTGTGGGGGGTGTTTGATTATTTTTTCCATAAATTGGTAAGTGCTTTATCCTCTCACGCCCCCACCCATCACGGAGTCCAACAAGGGGAAGCTGAGTGTCAGAACCAGTGTCTAACAGCAACAGGAGTGATGAGAGGATATACGCAGCCAATAGCCAATGTGACGGCGCTCACGGACCATTGTGAGTGCCAATGGCGGCATGACTGCTTGACCCTAGCCTCCCGAGGGAGACCAGCCGATTGACCGTGACCGGGCCGGGATCAGGCCGCCTGTCTTGCTGGAATAGAGGACCAAAGAGGCGTGTTGCTAGCCGCAGGGCGTACTTGTTCACGGCATCGCTCAACCTCCAGGACTCCCGTCTCCACAACGCACAAGGCTGCCACGCACGGCAAACGCGTGGGTAGGTGTAAACCCCTGGGGAGAGACCAGAGGGGATGCCCTTCCACCTACGAGACATCATTGTTTGGAGCCCTTTTGCTCAGCCCTCTGAGGCAGCCACCCAAAGGTTGCTTCACTGCAGTGAGGGAAGAGGAGTCTTGCACTTTTACCAGGCAGTTCCTTTCATCCCTCTGAAGCAACCACCCAAAGGTTGTTTCACCTCAATGAGGAAGGAAAGGACCTGTGTCTTTTCAAAGTAGTTCCCCCTTCCCTCTGAAACAGCCACCCAAAGGCTGTTTCACCTCAGTGAGGGAAGGGAGGTTTTGCGTTCTTGTCAGACACTTCCTTTGTTCCCCTGAAGCAACCACCCAAAGGTTGTTTCACCTCAGTGAGGAAGGAAAGGACCTGTGTCTTTTCAAAGGGATTCCTCCTTCCCTCTGAGACAGCCATCCAAAGGCTGCCTCACCTCAGTGAGGGAAGGGAGGTTTTGCACTTTTGCCAGGCAGTTCCTTTCATCCCTCTGAAGCAACCACCCAAAGGTTGTTTCACCTCAGTGAGGAAGGAAAGGACCTGTGTCTTTTCAAAGTAGTCCCCCCTTCCCTCTAAACAGTCATCCAAAGGCTGTTTCACCTCAGTGAGGGAAGGGAGGTTTTGCGTTCTTGCCAGGCAGTTCCTTACATTCCTCTGAAGCAACCACCCAAAGGTTGTTCCACCTCAGTGAGGAAGGAAAGGACCTGTGTCTTTTCGAGGGGATTCCTCCTTCCCTCTGAGACAGCCACCCAAAGGCTGTTTCACCTCAGTGAGGGAAGGGAGGTTTTGCACTTTTGCCAGGCAGTTCCTTTCATCCCCAAAGGTTGTTTCACCTCAGTGAGGAAGGAAAGGACCTGTGTCTTTTCAAAGTGTTCCCCCCTTCCCTCTGAAGCAGCTATCCAAAGGCTGTTTCATCTCAGTGAGGGAAGGGGGTTTTGTCCTTTTGCCAGCTGGTTTCTTTCAGGTTGTTTCACCTCAGTGAGGAAGGAAAGGACCTGTGTCTTTTCAAAGTGTTCCCCCCTTCCCTCTGAAGCAGCCATCCAAAGGCTGTTTCACCTCAGTGAGGGAAGGGGGTTTTGTCCTTTTGCCAGCTGGTTTCTTTCATCCCTCTGAAGCAACCATCCAAAGGTTGTTTCACCTCAGTGAAACAACCTCAGACGGGAGCGGTCGCCTGTGTGGAGGGCAGGGCCACAAACCGACCGAGAAGCGGGGCGGCACGGGGAATGGTTACCCCGGCGGCCCCCGGCCGGCTGCGTGGCGCGAGCCCGCGACCTTTGCTGTGACCAGTGGGGTAGGAGGATTGGGTGTAGGGAGAAAATGAGTAGGAGGAGGATGGATATCGGCTGTCACTTTGAGTGTGGAGGGAGCGGGAATTGTAGAATTTGAAGGTGGATGAGTATCAGTTTGGGATTTTATTATGTAGTTCTGGATATCTTCAAGAGTTTCTGTAATGGGGTTGGTTGTAGAGTTTTGTGAGATAAAGGTTTTCTTGTGAGGGGGGGGGGGGGGAAGATAAGTCTGGTGTCTGATAAATAGGGGCAAAGGAAGGTGGAGGTGATTGTGAGGTAGGCGAAGAGGGGTTGGAACGTTTATTCTGTCTGCTGCGGGTAGTGCAGGGAGGGAGAGGGGAAGGTGTTGGGGCTGTAGTAGAGATTGGGGTGTCTGGATTTAGGATAGCAAAATAATGTGATTGGGTAGAGATTGGAGTGTCTGGGTTAAGGATGGCAAAAGAGTTTGACTGGGGAAGGTAGGAGGTAGAAGAGGGGAATTTAGATGGAGGGGGGTT
>NC_061854.1:24822584-24852584 GCF_019202785.1 Penaeus chinensis
TAAAAAAACAAACAAAACGGCAAAGAAAAGGCTAAAACGGCCCTAAAAAAAGGGGCGAGAATGGGGAAAGTTTCTTTCCCCCAGGGGGGAGGTTGGGGGAAAAAAAAAAAAAAACAACCAATCTTTAAAAAACCCCAACAAAAAAAAAAAAGGTAAAAAAACTCAGTTTAAAAATTTAGGAAATGGAAACCCCGGGGGTAGGATCCTAAAAGCGTGTCCCTTCTATGTGAGTGGTTTTTTTTATGCCTGACCCTTTGGGGAAATCAAAGGGCTGCTTTGGGTTTTGTGGAAGAGAGTGCACCCTGCAAATATTAATGCAGAGGGCCCCGGCCAAAGTCCAACAGAGACCGGGGTGTTTTCCACACAACCTTTAAAATACTTAGCTTGCAAAACAGGATTCGTAAACCCCTGGCGCGAAAGCGAGGTAAACCCCAAAGGAGGTAATTCCAAACGAAGTAAACCCAAAGCGAGCAAAATTTACCGAGAGCGGAACCACTTTCCCACCATGAATTTCAGGACCGAACTGTTTTCCCCCTAAGCATGGCGCAAAAAAAGAAGATGCAAAAGCTTCGGAAGACCAACCCGATGTTCGGTAGTCCAAAAAACCCAAAGGACCCGAACCACCATGAAAAGAGAGAGGGGGAGAAAAACAAAAGCCAAAATATGTAACAACCATTACTCTCTTCGGGGGTTTATATTGACACTTTGGAAGCGTCCCCAAAAAAGATAGAATTTAAAAAAATAATAATAAAGGAAAAAATCCCTGGGGGAAAATGGTAATGACAATTTCTTTAAAAATTTGCATTTGGGGCTGTAACTCCCCACGGTGGGGGACTTAGAAAAAAATAAATCTTTTTTTTTTTTCGGAGACTTCAACGCCATCCAAGTAACAAAGACTTTGGTTAAAAAAAAAGTTCTTTGGTTATTTTTTTAACCATTTCACATTAGTTTTAACATTTGGTTTTTTTGGGCGGGCTGGGTTAGGGCCCCTTTGGTCAGGGGGCCTTATGAAGTGGGCCCGGAGGGGTCCCCCCATCCAAAATCAAAAATGGCAGCATCGAAAGAGTTCCCCACGCCCCTTTTTCCGTGGAGAGGGGGCAGGCAGGTGGCCTCAACCACTCGGCGCCCGGGGCGATGTCAGTCCAGGCGGGGTCGACCTTAAAGTCGGCGAGTGCGCAGCCGTACACTACAACCCCCCCCCGGGAAATGGTCCCCTAAGAAGGGGACGGGAAAAAACGAAAAACCCCTTTAAAAATAACAGGTGTGTCTGCGAGGACTCGTTCCATCTTTTCCGGGGTTTAGATCGAGAAACAAGCAAAGGGTGCCCGGAAGGGGAAAAAAAAAGGGGGGGGGGAAAAACGAAAGGGGGGGGAAAAGGAAACCCCCCCCGAAAATTTCCCCCTTTTGGTTAAAAGGGGGGCGGGGGGGGCCCCTCTGGGGGGGGTCGGGGGGAAATTAAAAAAAAACCGGCCGAAAAAAGGGGGGAAAAAGGGGGGGGCCCCCCAACCCGGCAAAAAAAGGGGGCCCCCGGGGGGCCAAAAACCGGGGAAAGGAAGGGGGGAAAAAAAAAGGGGGGGGGGAAAAAAATTTTTTAAAAACAACCCCCCAAAAAATGGGGGGAAAAATGGCCAAAAAAAGGGGGGGCCGGGTTCCCCAAAAAAAACGGCTCTGCCCAAAAAAAAAAAACCCCGGAAAAATTTTGGGGGGGGGGCCCAAAAATTTTTTAAAAAAAATTTCCCCCCGGCCCAAAAACCCCCCTTTTTTTTAAAAAAAGGGGGGGGGGGAATTTTAAAAAAAACCCCCAACCCAAAAAAAAAATCCCGGGAAAAAAAAAAACCCAAAGGGGGGAAAAAATTCCAAAAAAAGGGGCCCGGAAAACCTTTGGGGGGCCCCCCCGGGGGGAAAAAAAAAAAGGGTTTTAAAATTGGGAAAAAAAAAAAAAAAATCAAAGGAAAAAAAAAACAAAAAAAAAGGGAAAAAAAAAAGGGCCCAAAAAAGGGGAAAACCCCCTTTTTTAAAAAAAAAAAAAAAAAATTTTTTAAAAAATTTAAAAAAATTTTTTCCCCCGGTTAAAAAAAAAAAACCCAAAAAGGGGGAAAATGGGAAAAGTTAAGGGGGAAAAAAAAAAGGGGGGGGAAAAAAACCCGGAAAAAATTTCCCAAAAAAAAAATCCCTTTAAAAAAAAGGAAAAGGGCCCCAAAAAAGGGGGGGGGGTTTTTAAAAAAAGGGGGGGGGGGACGAAGGGGGGGTTTTTTTTTTTAAAAAATTTAAAAAAGGGGGGAAACCCGGAAAAAAAAAATTTGACCCCGGGGGAAAAAAAAAAATTTTGGGGTTTAAGGGCCAAAAAAAATTTTTTTGGGGGCCCCAAAAAAAAAGGGGCTTAGGGGTTTCCCCAAAAAAAGGGGGAAAAAAGAAAAAAGGGGGGAAAAGGGGAAAAAAAAAAAAAAAAGGGTTAAAAAGGGGGAAAAAGGGGGTTTTAAAAAAAGGGGGGGGGGAAAAAAAAGGGGAGAAGGGGGGGAAAAAAGGGGGGTTTTTTGGGGTTTCCCCCAAAAAAAATTTTTTCCCGGGGGTTTTTTTCCCCCCCCCCCGGGGGGGGAAAAATACAAATAATAACATGCGTTAAAAGGTGTAAGGCGCCAAGGCGCTATGAAGCCAAACAAAACCTGGTGTTGTACTATCCTACTAGGATAGGAAAGGTAGAGAAGAAAGTTAAGAGGATGATAGGAAAGGGTGCTATTTATAAGAATACTCCGTAGAAAAGATAGATTCCTACAGGTCTGTACAAAGTCCAACTCTACGTTCCCGTCATGGGGAAAAAGCGTAGACCGACCTCAGCTCCGGGACACTGTCGATCGGGGTTTTTAATCGCTCCAAGAGGACTCTCGGAACTGAGTCCTAAAGACGAAGCATAGCTTGGTTAAACTTAAAATTAATAAATTCTTATCTGCACAGGGTCTTGCAGACATCCAGGACATTGGTGACGACAGTGTGACCCTGCCAGAGACGTGAGAAAACAAGTAATCCCGCGTGGCTCAAGGGCGGGTGTGAACTATCTGATGTAGGATCACTCCACAGAACAGAAGCTGGCTGCTAGGCCCGGCTGCCGTCCATCTGGAGATGATCTGAAAAGTAGAAAATAGATTAGAAAGAAGTAGGAGAAACAGGATGACTGAATATGGCTAGATTAGCAGGGAAAAGACGGGATTAGTAACGTGTCGTCGGGTTGGCTACCGTCAAGACTAATCCCGATTCCACGGCCAGGATGAGGGCGAGGCTCTGAAAGAGAACAGGCTGCAAGCGTGTTAGGATCCAAGCCATAAAGGGTTGTGTCATAGGAAAGATTGGTAATTGACACGGGACAGCGTGCATTCCGCTGGGGCTCTGAAAGAAGGAAGATAATGGCGAGCGTAAGCTAAGGAAGAGTGACTTGCCCTCTACTCGTCCCAATCAGACCCAGGGTCCCATGGCTCATATAAGCTGCCGCCAGAGGGGGATCGTCTCGCTGATGACGCTCCACCAAGTCGGGCTGCAATAAGGGGCTGTCAAGGTCAGCAATGGGCGCGATCTGACGACTGAGCAAGTCGGGGACGTGATGTACGCGACCTGGTTTATAGAGAAGCTCGAAGTCGTAGAATGTCAGTTCGTGTGCCCATCGCGTCATCCTTACCGATGCTGTTGGCTTTCGGAAGACAGATACCAACGGTCTGTGATCTGTAAAGATACGGAACCGTCTCCCATACAGGTAAGGGTGATAATGCCTAACGCTCTCAATCACAGCGAGAGCTTCCAGGTCGATGGTCGGATACCTGGTCTCGGCGTCCCTTAGCTTCCGAGAAAAGTATGCAACTGGATGGAGTTCTCCATCCTTATCCAGTTGCAAGAGACAAGCACCGATCGCCGTGCCCGAGGCATCGGTGTGAAGCTCATAGGGGTTTCTCAAAATTTGGCTGGATTAAGCAAGGTGCGGTGGCAAGCATTTGCTTAAGTCTTTCAAAAGCCTCCTGTTGAGATTTGCCCCATGAAGATTTTGTGTCTTTTTTCAGGAGTCGAGTCAGAGGAGATGCGACCCTTGCATAATTGGGCATGTGCCTGTGAAAAAAAAAACAGTTGCCCCCAAGAACGTTGGCTGCGTGGTGTTTTTATGGCTCGTATCACTGTAACTTTATCGGGGTCAGGCAAAACCCCGGCCGGTGTAATCTGGTGGCCAAGAAAACGAAAAGTGTCGGTTGCGAAGCGACACTTAGAGAGGTTAAGCCTGAACCCTGCTCCAGCGAGTAACTGCAATACGACATCGAGGTGGGATAGGTGCTGCTCAAACCCTGCGTCAAACTCGACGTCGTCGAGATATGCCAGCGCGTGGTGGCCCAACACCGGGTTGAGGACAGCGGCGATAGCCCTCTTAAAAGTTGACGGAGCCAATCCAAAAGGCATACGCGAAAACTGAAAGAGACGGGAGCCGTCCGAAAAAGCCGTCTTTTCTCGGTCCCTCTCATCCACCTCAACGGTCCAGTAGGCGCTTTTGGCGTCGAGGACGCTAAACCAAGATTTACCCGCTAGCTGATCAATGGCAGCATCCATCCTTGGTATGGGGTATGCGTCAGCAACCATTTTCAAGGCACGGTATTCGACGCAAAAGCGTGTCGTACCGTCTTTCTTTTTCACAAACACAACGGGAGAGAGCCATGGAGAACAAGAAAGCTCGATCACCCCGTCTGCAAGCGTCTTGTCGCATTCCGCACGAATGTACAGCCGTGTACTCTCCGGGAGGCGCCATTGTTTCACACGGACAGGTTGGTCGTCCGTGGTTTTGATCTTATGCTTCATGTGCGGCACCACACCCGGAGGCAGCCCTTCGTTAAACAGATCCGGGTAACGATCAAGTATCTGGATGACCTGTTCACGTTGAACTGACGACAGGTGAGCAAGATCCACCCGGGGAACACCAGCCACCCCTACGGATGAGGGAAGTTCCTCGTTCTCGAAAGAACATACCGGGAAGACCTCAAACTCATCCGTGTTGTAGCCAAAATCATTAAGTCCATATATAAAATCGAACCGGTCCTCAAAGCCCGCCATCAGAACACCCGGTTCGTTTCCATCATCGATGGGAGTCGGGGAAGTCATGCCCAAAGCTCCCCGACTATCCCTGAAGCATAAGCCCACATCTTCCATGTTGTCGCCGGAATCCTGGTCCCTAGATTCCGCGTCGTATTCAAGACGATTAGGTGAAACCTCCTCCACGATCGCCGCATAGCCGAGGACGAATCCTTGCTCGATCTCAATCGGAGCTCCCTGATCATTGACGACCCAAACGTCAACCTCCGGTAGGGAGAGGTCCACCAACGAACGAGGTACCAGAATCTTGGCAGTGTCGCTCTCAACACAAGCCAGTCCGTCCTTCCCGCCGTTTACAAGACATCGCACGAATCGCCCTGTCCGAGGAGGACAAGTGACTCTCCGCGCGCATTTCACCGCACCTTCTCGGTCCCCGTCGCCCGTACTACAGCAACGTATTACGGTCCCTGGTTCGTGGTATGTCAGGATACCGAGGGACCCAGCACCCGAAAATGAAACACCGAGTCGGGCCCCATTGAAGGTAGCAAAACTAGCCCCTGGAGCAGGGGAGAGATTCAACTTAAAATTAAATCTTCGTAGCAAGTCTACACCTATAAGCACCTTGGCTGGAAACCTGGTGTCGTCGTCCACCACGACCACCGAGTGCCGGCACTTACAGGCTCAGGAAAAATTAAACTCAAGGGTTGCCCTGCCCTTGATGTCCAACGCGGCCCCAGATGCCCCCTTGAGACCACGCAGATGAGGTGAGAGCGGGGCGTTGGAAATCCTCCTGAAACAGGACTCCTTCACCACCGTTGCCTCACTTCCTGAATCAAGAAAAGCCAGGACCTTAGTCCCAGCAACCACACAATTCAACAGCGGCCGTCCCGCCTGAATCTGTGCCTCGGGGAGCTCCGGTTCCGTGGAAATGTCGCTCCCTCCACCATCATCGCTATCTCTGGTTCGTTGTGGTCTGTCGGGCGGTGCGCTACGCTGTTATGTACGAAAAAAGCACCGTCCAGCCACATGCCCTCGGCGGCCACACTGGGTGCACTGATTACCCTCCCGCACGACACTCGGAAGCATCATGCGTAGTCACCTGATGGCGGGGACACCAACGTCGGGGTTCTCGAGTGCGTACCGGCAAGTCAGCCAGGGGATCCACCGGAGGAGAAGCTGCCGGGGATCGACCCTCCCGAGGAATAGAGGAGCGAGGTTTAGGCCCTGACTCGCTCGAAAAACTGACCAAGGGTTTCTCTACCCTCCCAGTATAGTGCCGATGGTACCAGACTTTTTGGGCTGCTTCGACCACTCGATAAAGCGGCGGATCCTCTACCAGCAGGATCTTTTCCCGCAGCCAGGGTGGGAGTTCCTGGAGAAAAGTTCTCCGCATCAGAGGTTCAGCTGGTCCAAGTTCCCCAGGATAATCCCGCATACCTTGGTAAACCATGGCTTCGACCGCGAGATAAAAGTCCCTAGGGGAAGTGTCATCAAGTACGTACGACCCCAAATGCCGTAGGTACTCCATTGACGAGCACGTCCCCCGGAGACGTTGTCGAAGGGTCTCCTTAAACTCGTCCCAGGTCCCAATCCCGTCGAAAACTGTGGAGTTAATGACGATGTCCGCCGTCCCCCTGCAGCTAGCACGGGCGGCGCCGATCAGAGCCTCATCCGTCCCGTAAGGATGGGCCTGCTCAATGTGTCGCAACCAGGTTTCCAACTCCTGATTCCTCCGAAGAGGCTGGCTGGCTGGGACTTCCGCCCTGTAAGGCGGGATCGGGTCGCGTAGGGTTATGGCTGGTCCAGCGGACGTGGGTTGACGGGGACTCGCTGAGACGAGTGGTCAGTCGTGACCGCATGCACCCCCGCTTCCACCTGCGATGCAGAGGCCGCAGCTGGTGGTCGAGCGTGAGAGGAAGGTTCGGATGTCCTGGGCTCCAGTAATCGCACGATATTGGCGTACTGCCCATCCAGGATACCGAACCGAGAATTGAGCTGCTCAAATTTGTCCACCAGTTCCTCGTACATCGAGAGCGAGTAGTGGTCACGGGGTTCCAACCTTTGCCCCAAAGTCAGGGATTGAGCGTTATCTGCCCGAGGAAAGTCGGGGACCTCAAGGAGGGTGTTTGCAGAGGAACCCGAGGACTCATTAGTGGGTTCTCCTAGGGCGCTATTGCGTGTACGAGGCATTTTGCGTACCAGCACTTACTCTACAACCTGTTACTTGGCTTGCGATGGATTGCACAAAGGCTTGACCAGGCACTTTATAATAAAAAATACTGTTCTATCCCACCGCTGCCTACCAAAAAGACAGTTGTAGCGGGGCGTAGACCAAGTAGATTTATATGTATCTGGTTGAGTTCGGGCTCGACCGAGAATAAGAATAAAATTATTCAGGAAAAGATTCGTCTGCAGTGAACAGATGTAAGGTTCCAGGCCTACGTCACGCTGCCACCACACGATTAGTAGGTTCGGGAACCGTGTGTGTTGTGTATGGGGGTGTGAATGTTGTATGAGAAGAGGGTGGAAGGAAAACACAGAATGTGTGTGCTGAATGTTGGATGTGTAAGTGTGGAAATGTGAAAAGGGAGATAGCGTAGGCTAAGCGTCTGCGTGGACGTGTATGGAAGAAAATGCAAGATCATAGAATTCTTCCTCTTCCCTTCGGATTGAGCATCCACCTGCTGGAAGTGGGAACCCAGGTATAGTAAAGTTATGATCTATTCTAGAATATCAGCTTAATATACTCTGATTCATCTAGCCTTTTTACAGCCTTTCAGGGTTGCGAGATAGAGTAACCAGCAATGTGCTGTTTAGGAGACCCAAGCCCAAGAACGTTAAGCATTCAGCTTTAGTCAGAACCAGAACTAAACACAGATGTCGTTTGTTTTCCTGACTGGGACTGAGTGAAAGTTCTATGACAGTATGATATTTATTTAACAGGTTACACTCATTAGGGAGGTCTACAAATGATTCAGTCATGAGAAATTGATAGTTGCGTACATCACCAATTTAATCACAGCGGGGGTGATGTACGTGGAAATCAACACTAGAAAATTGTGTGGGTGCACAGCGAGTGCGCCCGCATCGTCGGTGGATGCGGAGCCCGGAACGTCTCATCTGAATCAAATGGCAGCATCGCAGAGTTCCCCGCGTCCTTTGTTCCGTGGTAAAGGAGACAGGCATGTGGCCTCAACCACTCGGTGCCCGATGTCAGTCCAGGCGAGATCGACCTTAGAGTCGGCGAGTGCGCAGCCGTACACTACAAAAATATTATTGATAATATTGATAGTATTGATAAGAATTATATAAAATTAAATTTAGATTTTTGTTATTTTTATTATTATTATTATTGTTTTTATTATTTATATTATTTATATTATTTGTATTATTAGCAAAAAAAAAAAAAAAAAAAATAATAATATATATATATATATATATATATATGGCCGCAATAATTACAATAATAATAAAAATAATGACAATTATAATAAATATGAAATTTCGATTTTTGTTATTATAATAGCATTATTATTATTATTATTATTATTATTATTATTATTATTATTATTATTATCATTATTATCATTATTATTATAATTACTATTATTGTTATTATTATTATTATTACTATTATTATTATTATTATTATCATTATTGCAAAATATATATATTATAACTATGATTATGAAAAAATAACAATAATAATGAAAATAATGCTATTAATAATTATCATAATATTGTTATTATTGTTATTATTACTATCATAATTATTATTATTATTTTTAATATTTTAATTATTTGTATAATTGTAATAATTGCAATAGTAACGATAATATTTTAACTATATGATTTTAATAATTATTATAATATCGTTATTTTTGTTATTATTGTTGTTATAATTGTTATTCTTATCATTAATATTTTATTATGAGGATAATTGTAGGAAAAATATTAAAGCTGTAATAATGAAAATAGTATTGAAAATATTGATAATATTGATAATAATTATAAAAAAATTAAGTTCGATTTTTAATTATTATTATTATTATTATTATTATTATTATTGTTTCTATTATTTTAATTATTTATATTATTTGTATTATTAGCAATATATATATATATATAGAGAGCCGCAATAATTACAATGATAATGAAAATAATGATAATTATAATAAATATGAAAGTTCGATTTTTGTTATTATTTTCATTATTATTGCTTTTATTGTTTTTATTATTTATATTATGAGTATAATTAGCAAAAACAATATATATGGCAACAATAATTACAATAATATTGATAATAATGACGTTAATGATGCTAATAAAAAAAAAAGGAAAAAGAAAAAAAAAGCGGCGAATTCTAGCGAAATATTGCCTTTTGAGTTATTCCAAAATTACGGTTTTTCGATTTAAATTATGTTTTTAGCAATTATTAGGCTAATTGTGATGACAATGATCATAATTGTATTAATCATGACAATAATGATGATATCCTCATATTCTCATTATTCTTATTCTTATTCTTATTCTTATTATTCTTATTCTTATTATCATTATTATCATTATTGTCATCATTATCAATCATTATTATCATTATTATTATTATAATTATCATTATTATCATTATCATTGAATGTTTTTTTTTTTTTTTTTTTTTTTGTCTTTTCAATCATTATCATAATCGTTATCGTTATCGTTATTGTTGTTGTTGTTGTTGTTTTATTGTTGTTGTTATTATTATTATTATTACTATTGTCGTGATCTACAAAGTTAAACCTTCGACCCCTTTGTACGAAATGGTCAAACTGCCACCACCTGGTTAATTCGTCCAGGAACGTAAGTTTCATGTTCGGAAAGTGAGAGGCATGTAGAAGAGTGTAAGTAAAGTTAAAAGAAAGCAAGTGTAAGTGTATAGAAAGTACAAAGGTTAGAGGGTCAACACTGGTTAGCGTGTTTATACCGAGGTGGAGTGCGTGTCGATTGTGCAGACTTATGGTAAAGAAGTTTATCAATTTATTTAAAAGTCCTTAGAACGCGAGGGGGAGACATTAAGGCGTCTTAAAATCAGCCATTAAGTTTCACAAAAAGTTTATTAAAAATAGATACTCAATTCCAATACACAAACAATTAAAACAAACAATTAAAACAATGGAGAATCACCCTCCATAATCCCAAAAGATGGTGGGAGTAAAAGTACAAAAAAAAATTGGAATCACAAAGGAACACAACTAAAATTCAACACGTAAAATGAGCATTTGAAAAAGATGAAATTAAACACTGAACGGCAAAGATAAAAGAGCACATCACCTCATTAAAAAGAGTGAAAAAAGTAAAAAGATGCCATCTTACCGCCTCTTACTACGTAATCCTCGCGACCAGGGAACCAGCGCCTCACGGCTAAAAGATGCTCTCCCCCCATGACCTGGCTAGTCGGGACCTATATGTAACCCTCCCAGCAAGCATGAATAAAAAACGAGGGGAATCTCGGGTCAAACGAGGTGAAAGGTCGCGTAGCTGGCAAGAGATGGCGGTGTCTTCCCCTTTTAAGAAAATGCCCTTTCCCTTTAAAAAGAGTTATTTTCAGATTACTTTTAAACCAAAAAAATGTAAAATAGTTATCAAAACTTCACTAAAAAAAGTTAAAAGATTATTAGAATACCCCATGAGGCAGAATGTGCTCTTCGTTTCAGTTTAGGTGTAAAGAAAACGAGAATAAAAGTACACAATATAGTTAACACCTTAAAAAAAACAAAAACATGTAACACCATAAAACATCTGTTCCCCCCTCCCCAGCTTCCCGGACACAGGTCATCCACGGGCATGGGCGGCCTCGCATTTTGGGTTTTCAGAGGGGAGACTTTCCTCCGGTTCCTCCGCCACTTGGCTGGCGATTCACTACACTATCATTATTTCGGTAAAAAAAATATAACTGTAATAATAACAATAATAATGATAATAACGATTATAATAATATTTGTAGTAATGATAATATTGGTATTATTTTTATTATCAGTATTATTACAAAAAATAGATTATAACTGTAATCATTACAATAACAACGATCACAGTAAAAGTAATGGCAATATTAATAATCGTTAATATTTTTATTATTCTTATTTGAAAAAAAAAACCATTATCATTATCATTGTTACCATTACTATAATTGCTAAAAAATATTATAACTGTAATAATTACAATAATAATGAAAATATTGATGTTAATGATAATTTAAAATTCGAATTTGTTATTATCATCATCATATAAATAACTTTATAATTAACAAAAAATATATGGGGTGGCAATAGTTACAATAATAATGATAATTTTCGTTATTATTTTTATTATTATTGTTTTTATTGTTATAATTATTTCTTCTATAAGTATAAATAGCAAAAAATATATATGGCGTCAGTAATTACAATGATAATGATAATGATGATAATGACAATAATTGCAATAATGATGATGATAATGATGATAATGATAATAATGATGATGATAATAGTAAGAATTATGATAATGAAGATGATAATGATGATAATAACAATAAAAGTGTCCATTTGTAATAAAAAAGGAAAAAGAAAAAAATCCCAAAAGTCGAAAAAGCGGTGAATTCTAGCGAAATACTGCCTTTTCAGAGTGTACTCCAAATTACTCCATTTTTCGATTTGAATGATGATTTTGGCAATTATTAGGCTAATAATGATGATAATGATCATAATTGTATTAATCATGACAATAATGATGATACAAAATAAGAATTTTAAGATTTTTTATAAAATTATAATTATAATAATAATTGTAGTGTCCGGCTGCGCACTCGCCGACTCTAAGGTCGATCTCGCCTGGAGTGACATCGTCCTCGGGCGCCGAGTGGTTGAGGCCACATGCCTGCCTCCTCTACCACGGAACAAAGGACGCGGGGAACTCTGCGATGCTGCCATTTGTTTCGGATGAGACGTCCCGGGCTCCGCTTCCACCAACGATGCGGGCGCACTCGCTGTGCACCCGCCATTTGCGCCTCGCCCACGTGACTCTGGTGCGATTTCATAATCCGTGACCAAAGCCATACGAGCCGCCAAAGACAGTGTTAAAAACTAATGTGAACATGGTTATAAAAATAACCAAAGCACGTATTTTCAACCAAGTCTCGTTACTTTGATGGCGTTGAAGTCTCCGAGAAAAAAAAAAAAATTTTATTTATTTTCTAAGTCCAATACCGTAGAGAGTTACAGCCCGAAATGCACAATTTTCATGCAAATTGTACATTACCAGTTATCCTAGGTATTCTTTCCTTTATCATTATTTTCTAAATATTCTATCTCTTTGGCGACGCCTCCAAAGTGTCAATATAACCCCTGAAGAGAGTAATAGTTGTTACATATTTTGGCTGTTTGTTTTTCTCTCCCTCTCTCTTTTCATGGTGGTTCGGGTCCTTTGGGTTGTTTGGACTACCGAACTATCGGGTTGGTCTTTCGAAGCTGTGCGTATCTTCTTTTCGCGCCATGCTTATGGGGAAGACAGTTCGGTCCTGACTTCTATGGGGAATAGTGGTTCCGCTCTCGGTATTGTGCTCGCTTTGGATTTACTTCGTTTGGAATTACCTCGCTTGGGATTTACCTCGCTTCGCACCAGGGTTGACGAATCCGTGTTTTTGCAAGCTAAGTATTTTAATGGTTGTGTGTAGCAGACACCTGGTCTCTGTTGGACTTTGGCGTGTGACATGCTGCATTACTATTTGCAGGGTGCACTCTCTTCCACGAAAACCCAAAGCAGCCCTTTGATTGCACAAAGGGTCAGAGCATAAAAGGACCACTCACATAGAAGGGACACTGCTTGAGAATCCGTACCTCCAGTGTGCCATTTCCTATTATAAACTGAGTTATTACTTAGTCTTTTTTGTTGGTGTTGTTTTTATGATTGGTTGTTTCTTTATTTCTTTTTCCTTTCCCCCAGCTTGAGGATCCGTACCTCCTGGGAGAAAGATCTTCCACATTCTCGACCGCATTTTGAGGGCCGTTTTAGCCTGTCTTTGCCGTTCTTTTGTTTAGTTCTGTTACTTTGCCTTGGTCGATTCCTGCCTGACCTTGTGGGTGTTCAGGCAGTCTTCATGATCTATGCCCTTTTGGTGTTTTATTTTTTTTATTTGGCTTCCGACGCTAAGTAAATTTCTTCGTACACGTTTTTCTCTCGTTAACTACACAAATGTTTTTATTCAGAGTTCCTCAGCACTATATATATATATTTTTTGTTTGTTTGTTAATCTCCATTCTGGGTTGGAAATTAACTTGTTTAAATAAGGGTTTGGTGTTTTTTTTTTTTTTTCGTGCTAATACTCTGTTTAAAAATACTTATGGAGTTGGGACCGTCAACTTAGGGGTAAATGTTCGTGAGTTATTTTTTTTACATCTGGTGTTGATTTCCACGTGCATCACCCCCGCTGTGATTAAATTGGTGATATACGCAACTATCAAAATTGTTCATGACTGAATTATTTGTAGATCTACCTAATGAGTGCAATTTGCTCAATAAATATCATACTGTCATAGAACTTCCACTCAGTCCCAGTCAGGAAAACAAATGACATCGGTGTTAAGTTCTGGCTTTGACTAAAGCTGAATGCCTAACTTTCTTGGGCTTGGGTCTCCTAAACAGCACATTGCTGGTTACTCTATCTCGCAACCCTGAAAGGCTGTAAAAATGCTAGACAAATCAGAGTATATTAAGCTGATATCCTAGAATAGATCATACTTTACTACACCTGGGTTCCCACTGCCAGCAGGTGGATGCTCAACCCGAAGGGAGGAGAAAGAATTCTGTGATCTTGCATTTTTCTTCCATACACGTCCACGCAGACGCTCAGCCTACGCTATCTCCCTTTTCACATTTACACACTTACACATCCAACATTCAGCACACATATTCTGTATTTTCCTTCCACCCTCTTCTCATACAACATTCACACCCCCATACACAACACACACGATTCCCGAACCTACTAATCGGGTGGTGTCAGCGTGCTGTAGGCCTGGAACCTTACATCTGTTCACTGCAGACGAATCTTTTCCTGAATAATTTTATTCTTATTCTCGGTCGAGCCTGAACTCAACCAGACACATAAAAATCTACTTGGTCTACGCCCCGCTACAATAATAATAGGAATAATTGCTATAGTAATGAAAATATTGTTATTATTCTCATTATTGTTATCATAATTATAATTATAATCATAATTATAATAATAATAATTATTATTATTAATATCATTATCATTATCATTATCATTATTATTATTATTATTTCAGAAAAAAATATAATTGTAATAATAACAATAATAATGGTAATAATGATTATAATAATAATTGTAGAAATTATAATATTGCTATTATTTTTATTATTGTTATTATCATTATTATTATTTTCATTATCAGTATAATTGCAAAACAAAAAAATATTTTTAACTGTAATGATTACAGTGTTTTTTTTATAGTAAAAATAATGATAATATTAATTGTTATAAAATCGTTATTATTGTTAGCATTTTTATTATTTTTTTTTTATTGTCATTATTATTGGTATTCTTACTATGATTGCTTAATAATAAATATGTATAACTGTAATAATTACAATAATAAGGAAAATATTGATATTAAAGATAAAAAATTTAAATTAGATTTTTGTTATTATCATCACTATTATTGTATTTATTAATTTTATTGTTTCTAATAATTGTATAATTAATAAAAAATATATGGGTCGCCAATAATTACTATAATAATAATATTGATAATTATAATAAAATTGGAAATTCGATTTTCGTTATTAACCTGACCTTGTGGGTGTTCAGGCAGTCTTCATGATCTATGCCCTTTTGGTGTTTTATTTTTGTTATTTGGCTTCCGACGCCAAGTAAATTTCTTCGTACACGTTTTTCTCTCGTTAACTACACAAATGTTTTTATTCAGAGTTCCTCAGCACTCTATATATATTTTTTTTGTTTTGTAATGAGCACAAGGGATGTGAAGTTAGAATGACCCAAAAATTCGTCTTGAAACCACCCTGTATATACCTCACTTGGTCTTTATGCATATGCATTACTCATATATACCTCAGTTTTTTTTTTGTCTGTAGCTATGTAAGATAGAAGTACTTAATTATTTTATAGACACTTTATTTTAATAGTTTTATATAAAGTTCATATATTTCTATATTATCTTTTTTATTAAGATTGGGAAATTGTAAAGTATAATAGTCTACCCTACAAAGTACTTTTTTTTTTGTTTTGTTTACCACACCATACATTTTCTTTATTTAAAGGGTACACTGTTATATGTCAATAGTACCGTTAAATTAAGGTTGTATAATTGATATTTTGATTAAGAAAACCATGTGTACTATCTTTGTTATTGAATAAATTAATTTAAGTTCTGAAAATTATGCATGTATAGGTTAAGAAGAACTATATGTTTGTACTATATGTGATCTGAGTAGACTTTAAATTTTGAAATATATACAGTACTAAAGCCTGATACTGTTGCTATAACCATAGAGAGAGAGAGAGAAAGAGATCAGAGAAGAGTGCCATACAACAGCCTGAAAGTCTTTTAGATTATCATGAAATATCCGAGGTAAGAATGTTCAACTGTAATTATATAATTAATAAAGTCATAAGATACTATATATTTGATTTATAGAACAAAAGGGCTGTAAATATTGGAGATCAAACTAGAAATTAGAGATAAATAGTATGTCTTCTTCACAGCTGGAGGCTGGCACCTGGCACTGAACAACATCCAGATGTGTCTCTCTCATTATTATTAAGAATTTAAAACCCATTCAAAGCGTAAGTGTTCTTAACATTTATAATTGTATACTATTGAAATGATGTTTAGTCAAAATTTACTAGAATGTGCATACAATTACTCAGATCATGTATAATAACATAAATGCTATACGTAATTTGTTTGTTTGCAAGATATATTTTGTTCTTTTACGAAATACTTATTTAGATTTATAACATTATATTGTTTATCATTCCTAAACTAGAATATTGTTTCTTTTCTAGGAATGGGTTTAATTTTTAGTTTATTATAATGTTTATTTTTTTGTTTATTGTTTAGTTTATTTTTTTTAGTTTATATTTTTAGTTTTTTTTTAATGGTTTTGCTGAAGATTGGGATTTATTGGTTCCTGGTGCTGTGCACAATAAAAGGAAAGAAAATATCTCTTGGGAGCCCAGGAGATGGATGAAAAGAAAAGAAGACAGCTGAGAAGACCAACTAGTGACAAGTTGGAGTAGCTGAATATTTTGGTAAAAGTATGTTTATATTATTGTAAAAGTGTAATGATTTATGATTCCTAATGTTAACTAAAATTTGTAAGCTTATTAAGTGTTTTGATATTACCCATTCTCTCAGTTACCTCTAAGGTTGAAATTAGATCATAATACCCTGTATGATTAATCCTCTTTTATGGTGTGTGTTCTAAAGGTAAATTTTGGAGAAACCACACCTAGGAAATAACAGATAGTGCCCATCTGGATAAAATAATTTGAGTAGTTCTCAGAGGGGCGCAATATAGTTTGTTTGTTAATCTCCATTCTGGGTTGGAAATTAACTTGTTTAAATAAGGGTTTGGTGTATTTTTTTTTTTTTTTTCGTGCTAATACTCTGTTTAAAAATACTTATGGAGTTGGGACGTCAACTTAGGGGTAAATATTCGTGAGTTATTTTTTTTTACATCTGGTGTTGATTTCCACGTGCATCACCCCCGCTGTGATTAAATTGGTGATATACGCAACTATCAAAATTTTTCATGACTGAATTATTTGTAGATCTACCTAATGAGTGCAATTTGCTCAATAAATATCATACTGTCATAGAACTTCCACTCAGTCCCAGTCAGGAAAACAAATGACATCGGTGTTAAGTTCTGGTTTTGACTAAAGCTGAATGCCTAACTTTCTTGGGCTTGGGTCTCCTAAACAGCACATTGCTGGTTACTCTATCTCGCAACCCTGAAAGGCTGTAAAAATGCTAGACAAATCAGAGTATATTAAGCTGATATCCTAGAATAGATCATACTTTACTACACCTGGGTTCCCACTGCCAGCAGGTGGATGCTCAACCCGAAGGGAGGAGAAAGAATTCTGTGATCTTGCATTTTTCTTCCATACACGTCCACGCAGACGCTTAGCCTACGCTATCTCCCTTTTCACATTTACACACTTGCACATCCAACATTCAGCACACACATTCTGTGTTTTCCTTCCACCCTCTTCTCATACAACATTCACACCCCCATACACAACACACACGGTTCCCGAACCTACTAATCGGGTGGTGGCAGCGTGACGTAGGCCTGGAACCTTACATCTGTTCACTGCAGACGAATCTTTTCCTGAATAATTTTATTCTTATTCTCGGTCGAGCCTGAACTCAACCAGACACATAAAAAATCTACTTGGTCTACGCCCCGCTACAATAATAATAGGAATAATTGCTATAGTAATGAAAATATTGTTATTATTCTCATTATTGTTATTATAATCATAATTATAATCATAATTATAATAATAATAATTATTATTATTATTAATATCATTATCATTATCATTATTATTATTATTATTATTTCAGAAAAAAATATAATTGTAATAATAACAATAATAATGGTAATAATGATTATAATAATAATTGTAGAAATTGTAATATTGCTATTATTTTTATTATTGTTATTATCATTATTATTATTTTCATTATCAGTATAATTGCAAAACAAATAAAATATTTTTAACTGTAATGATTACAATTATAACGATTATAGTAAAAATAATGATAATATTAATTGTTATAAAATCGTTATTATTGTTATCATTTTTATTATTTTTTTTTTATTGTCATTATTATTGGTATTCTTACTATGATTGCTTAATAAATATATATAACTGTAATAATTACAATAATAAGGAAAATATTGATATTAAAGATAAAAATTGAAAATTAGATTTTTGTTATTATCATTATTATTGTTTTTATTAATTTTATTGTTTCTAATAATTGTATAATTAATTAAAAATATATGGTTCGCCAATAATTACTATAATAATAATATTGATAATTATAATAAAATTGGAAATTCGATTTTCGTTATTATTTTTATTATTACTGCTTTTATTGTTATAACTACAATAATGATAATGATGACGATAATGATGATAATGATGATAATGATAAGAATGATGATAATGATGATGCTAACGATGACGTTTTCTGACGTTTATTTGATTTCAATGATGATTTTGGCAATTATTAGGCTAATAAAGATGGTAATGATCATTATTGTATTAATCATGACAATAATGATGATAAAAATGAGAATATTAAGAATCCGAAAAAAAGTCCACAAAATAAATTTATCGCCTATTCTAATGTTTTTCTGTTGACCTCCCTCATTTAGTCATCATAGGGAATTCGTAAAACATAGCACATGTTCATTCCTAAATTCATATCTTTCTTCCTTGTTGCTTGTAAAACCCATTAAACACTGTAAATTCTTATTGTTTCGTTTATTTATGAGATACTCCTATTGTACTGGAGAAACCATCACTATTGTTATTATTATTGTTATTATTATTGTGAGAGTAAGCGGCTCTGTAGCCCAGGGGGATGCCGTGCGCAATTTGAGGATGGATGATTATTCCCCCCTGAAAGACCTAGAACCCCATGAGCGTGGTAGCGGGCAAAGGAGGGGTCCTAGGAACACGTGAGCATCGCATCGTTTCAGAGGGCTCTCAAAAAACAAAAACAAAAACAAATATATACATATACATATACATATATAGAGAAAATCTCCATTAAGGCAATAAACATGTGATCGAAAATTATTTTAAGATAAAATCAGGTAGAAAATGAAACACTAAAAATGGATAAATAAAAATATACTAAAATGGATCGGGATATGAAAATTGGGATTACCTCTTCTGATTATCATTATATATATTAAGTTAAAATAACTCCTATTAACCAAAATAAGGGAACTGTCAGGACACGTAACTTTTCCTCTCCCTGAAGTATCGGGCGGGCTCCGTTGTTCGCAGAAGCCGGCTTCAATTCAGTCATAAAAGAATAGGGTAAGGAGAGACAGAATCGTTTCTTCGACCAAGTGTGGGCACCAACTGTTTATTTCGCGCCAAGCAGGGTTACACTCATGCCGTGACGTCACGGTCGTACATCTTTACAATCACAAAAAACGCGTAAGTTATAATAATATGGCATGAAATAACAATAAAAATACGCGTCCTCATTAAAACAGCAATAGAGTAAATTATATTAACGAACAGATAATATACTGAATGGCAAGTAAAACAAAAATAAAACCAAAGAAAACAAGACCCAAATGGGTATAACTAAAAGAAACCTAAATTCCCTAAAACCGTGAGTAAAGATTAGAAAAAAAATACGTGAAAGTGTATCAACGATGCGGGGAAAACGACCAGCGGCGACTGGTACACTCAAAGGTGACTCCCCGGGTGCGGGAAAGCGAACGGGTCGCGGGATGCCCGCCATTACGAGCGCCACTCTTACATTATCATTATTATTATTATTATCATTGTTATTATTATTATTGTTATCATTATTATTATCATTATTGATATCATTATCATTATCGTTTCTATCTTTATTATTGACTGTCATCAGCATTATTACCAGTTATTTGATTATCTTTGTAGTAGGAATAGTAGTGATAGTTGTCATAATAGCAGTACTGCTCTCATAATGATATAATGATGGTAGTAATGGTAATAATGATTATAACAAATAATTATTACAACAACAATAATAATAATAGACGAGTCTCACCTATCTAGCCTGATAATCCTCGTTTTCTTACATATATTATCTTCAAAGAAAATCGTAACCTTTTCACTTCACGTTTCTCTTTTGGTTGGTTTTGTCAAAAAGAAAAACACCTACTACTGGGTCAACCTAACAAATGTTTAGTTTGCAGGAATATGTAGATGAATGTGTTTTAGTACTGTATAAGCACTTCAATTACTTAATCTATTGTTATTTTCCCCCTCGTCTTTGTTTTCTGTGATGAACTCTTAAAAAACATTTGATTTACTTTTTTGGGTAAGTCCTTTGCCTCAGTTCTAGCATATCCTCCTTCCCGCCATCCCTTACCATCCAATACTTCTAACACCACACACTCTGCCACTACCTTTAAACCTCAGTCCGCAAATGCTGAAAATACCTCTGGTGAGTTGTTGCACCAGAAACGGAGTAGGAGTGAAGGGTCTATTGGTGAGACTCCTCCTCCCAAAGTAAGGTCTTTGGAGCCATCAGTTAAGGCTCCAGAGGCCTCAATGGCGACAGCTTCAGTTGCCACCACATCCACAGGGGCCTCTGCTGCTAGGCAGAATCCCCCTGAAGTAAAGGCTCAGGTACGCCCTTTGCATAGGCAGAGGAATCCTGAGCCTGTTCAAAAGACTCTTCATAGAGTCGGGTCTTTGGAGCCACCAGGCAGGGCTCCTGAGGCCACCATATCCACAGGGGCCTCCGCTGCTAGACAGAATGCTCCTGAACCGAAGGCTCAGGTCCGTCCTTTGCCCAAGCAAAGAAATTCTGAGCCTGTCCAAAGGAAGCCTGTGGAAACTAGTTCCACAGTTAAAAAACCCATCAAAAGGTACTCCCAAGATGCTGGAAAGGGACAGCCTAAAGGTGTGGGGCGGGCCTTTACCACAGGTGCTGCCAAACATCTTATAAAGTAGTTTGTCAACCTGGAGAACTGGATACCCTAATACAATGGAATTGTCAGGGAATTCATGCAAAATGGGAAGAACTGCAACATCTGATAGCTTAATGTAATCCAGTTTATGTATACCTACAAGAGATTATGATCAGGGAAAATCGTCCAATTTCCCTGAGAGGATTCCAAGTTCAAGCCCATTATGGGACCTTTGGTAATGGACCTCATGGAGGAGAAGCAGTGATGGTACGTCAGGATATTCCCTTCCAGGCCATCCACCTGCAGTCGACACTGCAGGTGAAGGCTGTGAGAATAGGCTTGACACGACCTTACACTGTTGCATCTATCTACCTCCCTCCACATAATCTCAACATAGATGATTTGGAAGATTTACTTGGGCAGTTGCCTTATCCATTTCTACTCTTGGGAGACTTCAATGGTCGGCATCACCTCTGGGAAGACACTTTGTGCAACCCTCGAGGAAGGGCCTTGGATTCCTTGTTCTCAAGAGCAGTTGCAGTTTTACTGAACAGTGACGCACCCTCACATTTCCAAATTCAAACTGGGACATTCTCCAATATTGACCTGTCAATTGGTTCACCTGATTCACAGTTGAATTTCACTTGGCAGATCATGGAAGACTTACATGGAAGTGACCACTATCCAATACTTTTGGAGGAGGTGAATGGAATTCCAGCAAATTAAGTGCAGAGATGGCGACTTGAACATGCAGACTGGAATCTTTTTAGATCAACTGCAGTATTGCAAGGATCTGTGAATGATTTCCAGTGTGGTCAAGATGCTGTTAATCACTTCACATCACGAATTCACCTTGCAGCAGAAGCATCAATTCCCAGAAGTAGCGGGCAGTACCGTCGACCTCCGATACCATGGTGGTCTGATGAATGCCAACAAGCTGTCAGAGCAAGAAAAACTGCATTAAGGCAGTTGAAACGACGCCCAAGTGATCTAACCTTGATCCAGTACAAAAACACCTGAGCCAAGGACAGGCGAGTGCTAAAGGAGGGAAGGCAGACATCGTGGAGACAGTATGTCACCTTAATTATCTCTGGGACCCCCTTAGCATGGGTATGGGACAAGGTGCGTAAGATCGCTGGAAAGAGCACATCCATATCACCACCTGCTCTGAAAATAGATGGTATAATCCTAACAGACAAAACAGATGTTGCAAATGAGCTGTCAATTTCCATGGCAGAGATCTCCTCTGGAGCATCTTACACTGCCCGATTCTCCACTCTTCGGGCTGTACAGGAACAAAACACAGTGTTGTTCTTCAGTAGCACTGCAGCAGAACTTCCATACAACTTGCCATTTTTGCGCAAGGGAATGGACTCTGCTTTGCAGCTCTGCCGTAAGACTACCCCAGGAAATGATATTCCATACCAAATGATATATCACTTACTGGAGAGTTCCCAAACGTTCCTGTATGATCTATTCAATAGGATCTATAGGGAGGGCCCAGTGTCATCCACATGGAAAGAAGCTATAATCATTCCTGTCCCTAAACCTGGCAAGGATTCTTCTATACCAGGGAATTATAGACCAATTTCTCTCACCAGCTGCATCTGCAAGTTGATGGAGAAAATGGTAAAATTCAGGTTGACATGGCTGCTAGAAAAGGAAAACGTGCTGACCCCATATCAATATGGGTTTAGAAAACTGAGATCGACCACAGATGCACTTGTAAGGATGGAAACTGCAATACAGAATTCCTTCACACAGAGACGTCATATGTTAGCAGTCTTCTTTGACCTTGAAAAGGCGCATGATACTACTTGAAAGCATGGCATACTCATGAAGCTGTATGACATTGGTTTAAGAGGAGCATTGCCTATCTTCATACAAAGCTTCCTTGCTGACAGGAAGTTAAGAGTGAGAGTGGGAAACAGCTTCTCTAACCTGGAAGACCAGCTAGAAGGGGTCCCACAAGGGAGTGTCTTAAGTGTGACCCTGTTTGCCATTGCTATAAATGACATCGTAAAGGTCGTTCCAAGTGCTGTCTCATGTAGTCTGTATGTGGATAACTTTACACTTTACTGCTCAGGAGGAAGCTTACAGGATGTGCAAGGACACATGCAGACTGCAATGAATCAGGTTGTGCAATGGGCAACATACCATGGGTTAAAATTTTCTCCAAGCAAGACCATGGCTATGCATTTCCACAAACGGGGAAAGTTCCATCCTTCCCTCTATTTAGGAGCAAACCCACTGCATTTTGTCCAAGAGGGAAAATACTTGGGTCTAATTTTTGACTCAAGGCTTACATGGGTGCCTCATATTAAACAGTTAAAGGTGAAAGCTACAAAAGCGCTTAGTATTTTGCGGGTTCTTTCACACCTATCTTGGGGTGCAGACCGCACAACGCTTCTGCGGCTTTACCGAGCGCTTATTCGTAGTAAACTTAACTATGGATGTGAGGCTTATTCATCTGCAACTCCCACTGTTCTCTGGATGTTGGACTCAGTTTATAATGAAGCTCTGAGAATCTGTATAGGGGCTTTCAGGTCTTCACCTGTGGAGTCCCTGTATGCTGAGAGTGGAGAACCACCTCTTTCATTACACCGGGACTACATGAACCTGATTTACTACACGAGCTACAAAGGATTCCGGGATCTCCAACATCCAGATTGATTTTCAACCCCCTTGAGGATAGCCGATCCTATGGTAGGGGAATGAGGAATCTTGTGGAAGATCTTAATTTAAGTCTCATAAAGGTTCTGGCTGTTGGAACTTCCCAAGTCCCCCCTTGGACTAATCAAGTCGAGCTCTATTTGGTCGGAATCGGGAAAGGGGAGAGATCCGAAGCAGAAGTCAGAGAGATATTTCTTCAACACACTTCTAAGTACCAAGGATCATATGCAATATATACAGATGGTTCGAAATCTGATGGTGTGGGCTTTGCAGTGAGCAGAAGGAAGACTGCATCTGGCAGTCTTTCTCGATCAGCCTCGATTTTCACTGCAGAGTTACATGCCATCCTTGCAGCAGTCAAGATGACTAGAGATCTTACAAACCGTTCCGTTGTAACATATTGTGACTCTCGTAGTGCCCTGCAAGCAATCAAGAGCTTAAACTCGTCACATCCAGTGGCGAGGGAGGTTCAAGTTTGGCTTGCATTGATGTCAGCACGTAAAAAGATAACTCTGTGTTGGGTGCCAGCACATGTTGGTATCAGTGGGAATGAGCGAGCTGATCAGAAGGCCAAGGCAGCTGCAACTCAGCCCTGTGATGCTCGTTTTCCTCCCCCACACACTGACTTGAAACCCAGCATCAGGAGTTGTCTTCGTGATAAATGGAGGGAACAATGGAGGCATACCTCAAGAAATAAACTGTGAGATTAGAGATGACCTTGGCAGTTGGGTGACCAGCATCCACCCCAACCGACAAGTAGAAGTTGTAATAACAAGGCTGAGAATCGGGCACACAAGACTGACTCATGGGCCGATGATGGCTAAAAGTGAAGCACGCTGTGATGAATGCCAAGAGCCATTAACGGTTGCACATGTTAGTCTCCTTAGGGAAACTAATATTTTAAATAAAATAAATAAATATTGATAGAGTTTTAACGTTTTAAATATTTTAATATTTTTCAGTCTAACAAGGTGTTCGCCGCTAATGACCTTAGCTGTTGATGCGGCAGATAATTTTAAATAATAAATCAATCAATCTATAGCTTAGACATATCTGCTAATCGAAGCTTTCAAAATGAATAAATCCCAACCATCTGATAGTACCAGGGGGAAAAAGGCGACAATAACAATACATTAAAATTGCAGGCAAAGGACTATTTTCTTAATTCAGACACCTTTGGCAAAAAGAGGGGGAATTTAAAAACAGTATTCATATTAAATTTTTACTTGTCTATTCTTCTTGTAAAATCCAATACAGACTGGAGATTTATATTGCACGTATTCCACTTCATCCCTGAAACTTTATGGGTATGCCACCTTCCTAACAGGGGGGAAATAACCCAATAATGTAACTTATGGAAGCTCTCTTCATCCAACTCTTAACATCCTTTTTTTTTAAATAATTTTTAGCATTTAGCATGTTTATAGCATTAAAATCTGGTTGATCAAATATTAGTTTTAATGGTTATTCTTTTGACATTGTTCTCTTTGCCAACTTTCCAACCTAGAATATTTTTTAAAAATGAGACAGATTGGTTTATGGAATGTATATAACAGACTCAAGTAAAGAGGGTCAGTAACTTTTTTTTAAACCATGGGTGAAGTATACAGTAGAGATACTGCACAGCTATCGTTACTTCATTCCCTTTTGGTAAGTGTCGTTCTTTGGCTGTCACGAAGATTTCGGTTGAACTTGGAAGTCTTGTGTACTCATTTCAAATGACTAGTTATATAATTTACCCTAATACACATGCGCGCCCGCGTGTGTGTATTAGTTTGTGATTATCATTATTGCAAACATTATCATTATTATTATCATCATCATTGTCAACAACACGTAGCAAGACCGGATGGTACAATTCACACCTCCGTCCAAGCAGCTACCCTTCTCCTTGGGCAGGACGCATATGTCGCCCGGCTTTCTCTTTTCGCACAGGAATTAACATCCACCCGGGGACACGGGGGTCTCTTGGGGAGTCTCATATCTATCTTCAGAAATAACCAGCAAGCTAAGACCCCTTTCATTGACCGCCCAAGACCATCTCTCTTACGCTTACATCTGGTGGCTTGCGGTGGTCTCTTGCGCTCACAATCACCATTACTATTACTATTATCAGTCAGCCATCATATTCAGGGTCATATACAATGACTTCTCTATCACCTTCATCAGCAGCAAAGAGAAAGGGGTAAGCAGAAAAGTCAGTCAGAGACAAGAGAGATTTAGCGCAACAGCGGCTGAAAAGAACAGTACATTGGAAAAGTTTTCCTTTGTCAAATTTTCATACAGATTGTAAACTGATATATCTATCTATCTATATCTATATATATATATATATATTCATATGAATAGTAAACATTCTTCCGCGTAGATACTTTGGTAGAAAACCCACAATGCAAAAACAAGATATATTTTCAGTAAATCTAGGTTTTGCATCGTTGGTTTTTCTACCATATATTCATATATATATTTATATATATACAAATATACATAATCATATATATATATATTATATTCACATATATATATATATATATATAACGTAGAAAATATTTTTTGAGAATTTGCACTTCAGAAGACCAAAAGCTTTCTGAGTGTTCATGGATGAATGAATGTAGCTGCTTGCTTGGAAATTCTTTATGGTTTATATAGGATTACTGTTGATTGATGTTCCAGGTATAGAATTTTTCTCCTACGTCTTTCCTCGGCTTTCCAGAAACTATAGAAACATGATAAAACCGGAAATAATGCGAAATGCTGCGGCGAAGTAACACTAATTGACAATTGCCAGGAACAGACAGACAGGTTTTGTTTCTTTCTCTGCCGGTTTCGTTACCGCTGATTTTTTCCTCCTTGTACTATCTGCCACGGTTGTTTATTTTCTCCTTTACTATTTTCCTGTTTTCTTTTTTTTTTCTTTCCTATTTCCTTCTTTTACGTACCAGGGATGAGCGGTTTCTCCCCTCTCCCCGGTCAGCGGCAGAGGTCAGAGGAGATGTTTTGCTTGCAAGTCCTTCCTCCCCTCTAGCCCACTTTATAACAAATGTGATAGCTTGAGCAAGGGCATCGAGTTTGTCCTCCCTCTTCCCCGGCCTGTTGTCCGCTCCCTTTACTTCGCCCCTGCTCAATTCGGAGGCGCATAGTTCGCCAGACGCGAAGGGTACTTATTGATGTGAGCCACCAAGGGTTCCAACCTTTTCAGCGTCGACGATTTATTCTTCAGGTTGGACGTAGAGGACTCCTTCTTTTTACCCTACCTTCTTAGTGTGGGCAACGGCGGTCCGCTCTGCTGAGATTCTATGATTTCAGTTTCATCGAGCTTCCGAGTCACGAACGCTATCTTCTCCGCTGGCGAGCGGAGAGTGGGTTTTTTTTTGTCGCCAGCTCTCCGCTTCAACAGACCTGAACCAACCTGAAGTGTACCCCTATTTTTCAACCTGACTACAACGCGGGTCTTGCAGTATGACCTTCGAACTAGATGTCCGTTCTAAGAAATTTGGTAGCAAGGCGTGTTATTAGAGAACAACCCACTCGTCACGACTCTGAGGCCCTTTTAGTATGTACATTTTAGTTGTATTTATAACTTCTTTCCATTTCTTTTCATTCTCAAGTTGAAAATTATAGTCAGTCATAATCACTTTATTACTTAGGTCATACTGTCTGTTTTTATTTAATTATCCTTGTTATTTTATATTGATCATGCTTATTTAGTGCCCATACTTCTTTAAAAGAAATTAAAAATAAATAAAAATAAAAAGGAAAAGAACGAAACCAAGGATAAAACGAAACCAAAACATTAAAAGGAAAACCTGAGATCCATCAGTCTATATACTGTCAAAGGTTACTATCATATCTCACACCATGACTGGCCTCTTGCAAACAATGAAAAAACGGCATTTGGAGTATTCAAATTCAAATTCAAATTCATTATACTTTATTCCATTAAATACAATGGTTATTCATTTTACAGAGAAAGGTATTTTACAGTACATGTAAATATAAGATACCCAAAGAATTAATGACAGTACATAGTCATGCCTATTTGTATATATTGAAACCTGATGTCATTGATGATTTAAGAGATGTTCTTTTAATTTATTTTTGAATGTATTAGAGTTTTTGATATTTCTGATATTATTTGGTAATTTGTTCCAAATCATGGGTCCACGTGTAAGTGTCTGCCGTGCCCCTATATTTGTGCGTGATCTTTTGATGTGTAGAGAGTTTACCTGTCTTGTTTGGACACATGTTGTGTTACCTACGGTTGGAAGGGTTAATAGCCACTTTGGATAAAACCCTTGAATTATTTTGTGAATTAGTACGCAAGTGTCATAGTTACATTTGTTTTATACTTTTAGCCAATTTAGTTTGTTTATGTGTGGGGTAATGTGGTCATACTTATTTATGATACCAAGCGCTACTCTCGCACCAAAGTTCTGTATTTTTTGGATTTTCTGAATGTGACCTTTGTTTGTTGTGCCCCAGATGTTAGAACAATAATTAATTATACTGAGAACTAGTGTAGTGAGTAAGCTCTCAAAAGGCTATATTTCGTTATATTTTGCCGCTTTTTCGAATTTTGGGATTTTTTTGTCTTTTTCCTTTTGCATTATAAATTGACACTATTATTGTAATTATCATTATTATTGTAATTATCATCATTATCATTATTATGCTATTACTGCCATATATATTTTTTCCTAATTATGCTATTATTAGAAATAATAATACTGATAATAAAAATAAGAACAATATAGTAATAACAAAAATCAAACTTTCATTTTTACCATAATTATCATTATTATCATTATTATTGTAATTATTGCGGCCATATATATATATATATATATATATATATTGGGAATTATGCTAATAGTAGAAATAATATAAATAATGGAACTATCGATTTTTATTATTATTATCAATATTTTCATTATTATTGTAATTATTAGTTATATATATTTGTTTGCAGTTATACCAATAATAAAAAGAATAACAGCAGTAATAACAATAATAATATAATAATATAATAATGATAATAATAACAATAATAACAATATTATAATAATTATTATTATCATTATTTTCGATATTATCGTCTTGATTGTAATTATTACATATATAATATTTTTTTATAATTGTACTTATAATAAAAATTCATGATAAAAATGTTAGTGACAATAATAATTGCAATATTATATTAATAATAATAATTATTATTATTATCACTTGGGATTTTTTCTTTTTCCTTTTTATTATAAATGAACACTATGATTGTTATCATCATTATCATCATTATTATCATTACCCTCATTATTATCATTATTATTATCATCATTATTGTAATTATTATGATTGTCAACATTACTACGATAAGTTTTGTAATTATTGCCGCCATATATTTTTTTTTGTCTGGTAATAATAATAATAACAATGATAATGACAATAACAACAATATCATAATAATTATTATCAGCATTATTTTCAATAATATGATTATTATTGTATTACACTTATAATATTTTTCTATAATTATAAAAATCATAAAAATAATAATGATAATAACAATGATAATGATAATGTTAATAAGGACAATATCATAATTACTATTATTATTATAATTATCACCATTATCAGTACTATTGTCATTATTACAGTTGTGTTTTTTTCCAATGATAAAAGTAATAGTAATAATACTAATGATAATAACAGTATTAGTAATAATAATGATAATAACAGTATTAGTAATAATAATGATAATAACAGTATTAGTAATAATAATGATAATAACAGTATTAGTAATAATAATGATAATAACAGTATTAATAATAATAATGATAATAACAGTATTAGTAATATTAATGATAATAACAGTATTAGTAATGTAGTGTGGCTACTCATACGCGCGACGTTATCTCTCGCGACGGCGAGCATCTTCCCCTCCCGCGCGCTCCTCTGGTCGGGCAATATGCACTCTTCCATCACGGTATTCTTCCACCTGCCGGATTCCATCCCCTTTTACTCGTATCTTTAGTGGGTTTTATCCCGGTTTTCGTGTTTTTGTTTGTTTTAGTTCGTCCATTTTTTGTACATTTTATTTGGTTTTCGTTTCATTTTAATTAGCTTACTTTTTACTTTTTAAATGCAGTTCTATATAAATCATATAAATGTTTAAGTGATTAGGATAACCATTTTTACAAACATTATTTTTATCTATTTTTTACTTATGTTCAGTATTGTGATTGTTCTATATTTTTCTAATTTAACTAAATTACCTATTATTATCAATACGGGCAGTTTTTTTTTTTTTTTTTTTTTTTTGAAATCTGTATAAAGTGACGTCACCGTCACTCCCTCACCCCCAATGGCCGCGAAAAATAAACAGTTCGGCAGAGACCGCAGCAGAGACCTGGTGTTTGTTTTCTCCTTAATTTTTCTGAGTGAAACCGACTCGACGCCCCCGGAAGCTACAAAAGATAAAGTTAAGTCTGAGGTATCTTTGACCCGCTTATAGGAGCTGGATGTGGTCATGTTTTTATATAA
>NC_061854.1:24857584-24862584 GCF_019202785.1 Penaeus chinensis
GCTATTTTATTATAATATTTTGGGGCTGATTTATAATAGAAATAACCATATCCTAAACGGACATTATCATTATTATTACCACCATCATCTTTATAATTATTACTTTTGGTAATATTAATATTAATTTGGTAGAAAAAAAATAGCATTAATTATAGCAAAACTGATATTTTCATTTTCATCATTATCATCATTATTATCAATATTATTACCGCCATATATATACATATATATAAATATATATGTATATTTTACATATATATATATTATTTATATATATATATTTTTTTTTACTTATACTAATAACAGAAAAATAAGATAAAAACAATAATGAAAATCATAAAAAATCAAACTTTCAACTTTTGTTATTATTGATTTTATTACATTTATTATCACAGTTATATGTATATATATTTATTTATTTGCATATTTATATGTATATTACTTTTGCTATTTTACTACTACTACTAATAGTAAAAACAACAATAATAAGAAAAAAAGATAATGACGATATCATATTGATTCTTATCATCATTATTTTCATCGTTATTATTATCATCGTTACCATAGTTATTACAGTTATAATATTTTTACGGTAATTATACTACTACTACTATACTACTACTACTAATGTTAATAGTAATACTACTACTACTACTACTACTAATAATAATAATTATATAATGACCATTATTATTATCATTAGCATTAATATGATGATCAATTTTGTTCACAAACATAATATTTTCTTGTAATAGTAGTAATGATATATCAATAATATTAATAATAATAATAGTAAAAATAGCAGTTAAAGTAATAATAATAGGAGTAATATTCATAATAATAATAATAGTAATAATTGATATTAATATTAATAGTGATAATGATATTATTATTGCAATCATTTTCATTATTATCAATTATTATTATATTTGTAACTTTATCAAAATTCTCATTGTTCCCCTTTTTATCTTCACTGTTGTAATGATTTTTATAATTAGGATCATTAATGTCATTATTACACTAATTGCCAAAATCATCAGTGAAATTTAGAAAACATGGCATTTCGGATTTTATTCGGCAGATTTTCCCGTTTTTTCGACATTTTCCACGTTTTTTCCTTTTTTCTTTGTTATTAATGGATTTATTTCGTTCTTATCATCATTATCATCATTATCATCATTTTTACAATTATTATCATTATTATCATCATTTTTACAATTATTATCAATATTATCATCATTTTTACAATTATTATCATTATTATCATCATTTTTACAATTATTATCATTATTAGCATTATAATTTTAATTACATCGAAGATATATATATATATATATATATATATATTTAGGTATTTATGCTCATAGTAGAGATAATAATAATGGAAACAATAGCAACAATATTAACAGGAAAATTAAAATTTTCTTTATTATTATCATTATCATATATTAATTATTGGAACCATATAACCATATTATTTCTACTAATAGTAAAAATAATGATAATGATGAAAACAACAATAATAGTATTAATGACAAAAATCTAATTATTTTTTTGTTATTAGTATCATTATTACTGTAAATAACGCAGTTAAGTTTTTTAAAAATTATACTAGTAATAGAAACAACAATAATAATAATAACAATTATATTTTTAAATGATAATAATAATAATGATAATAATATTAATAATAATAACAACACTAATAATAAAAATGATGATAATAATAATAATAATAATATCAATGATAGTTATAATAATAATTGTAATAATATTAATGATATTATAATAAGGATATTAATAATGATAATAAAAATAGTCATCACATCATACTACTACTACTACTAATTATTATTATTATTATCATCGTTTTTTTTTTCATTATTATTGTCATTAATACAGTTATAATATTTCATTATCTAATTATACTAATGTTTGAGAATAAAAATAATAATGATGAAAGTAATAATAATAATAATAATAACAATAATAAGAATTAGAATGTATATCAGTCATGATATTTACTATCATTATGAAAACATTCATAATGATAATATTCATAAAAGTATCATGAAAATTATTACTATTATTATAATTTTATCATAATTTTTATTTTATCATTATTATCCTCCTTCTTCTTGTGAAGAATTCAATTATTATCATTTTTGTCAATTTTACGTGATAATATCCCAAATTATTATTTGAAATATCATCATGATTATCATCAACACCATTATTATCATTATTATCATCTGTAGTGTTACTCCCATCGACGCCATTATATTAAATCAAGTTCTTATATTTCCCTTCATAAGATTAAAATGGGATTTTCCCACAATATCAATATTCCCTTAAATATTGTTAATGTAAATGGTAGCGTAGCCAAAGTTTAAGGAATTCTGAGCTTATGTTATTGATATGGAGGTCGTTCTAAGAGACACAATTCCATTCACTTTAGTAAAAACAATTTATAAAAAGACACATGCACCTTTACTAGGCACCGTTGATGTATAAGAATTATATAGCCTATGTGGTGATTTACCCTGTACATATCTGTAAAATTATGGCGCGTCCTCAAGCTCGTTCCTTCACAAAAGCAGCATAAAATGAATGAGTAAGAGAGAGAGAGAGGTATACTTTTAGACCTGAGTTGTCATTGGCTCTTTTACCAGCAATTCTGGTTGGTTAACTATGTGGGAGAACCACATAGGTATAGGAGACTGATGTAAATAATTAGAAGTGTGGAAGTGAAGGGAAGTACAGGAAAACACACGAAAATGCCGAAGGCCTTTTCGCATTTAATGCTTTTATCAGGGCAGTAGGAGAGTTTATTATATTGACCTGGCATAAGTTCGTCTAAGCACGAAACGGCGCACGAGTTCTCTGCGAGAGCGAGCAGCAACAGTCTGCCAGCCGAGCTGAGGACAATACAAGAGTGTCTACAGCCAGACAGACACGCTCAGATCAGAGAAAGGGCAGCCGAACCCGATAACTCAGACGTTATCTTTTCTCTGAGGGAACTAAGGAAAGCCTATAAAACCAGTTCCAACACAGCCCCGGGCTCTGATGAGATCTCGTACCCCATTATCTCCCACCTAGACTAGCAAGAGCGTGCACTCTTGCAACTCATCAACAAGTCCTGGGAAACTTCCACTCTACCCCAGAGTTGGAAGAGGGCTACCATAGTTCCCGTCCCAAAACCAAAGGAGCCGGGGAAGTACCGCCCCATCTCTCTGCTCAGCTGCCTGGCCAAGACGGCTGAGAGGATGGTACTAAACCGGCTTCAATGGAAAACGGGACCCCCGCACGAACACCTTCACGGGTTCACAAGGGGCATGGGCACAGCACACAGCATAGCCACGCTCTTAAGCACAATCAGCAAGGGCCCAGCTGTGGTGGTATTCCTTGCCCTGGAGAAGGCTTTTGAACTGGCAAGTCCGCTTGCCATTCAGGAAAGCCTGATCCAGAAGGGAATCAGAGGAAAGCTCTTGGCTTGGATAGGTGACTACTTCAGGAACAGGACTGCCAATGTCAAATTCCAGGGTCACCTATCGCAGCACATGCCGCTCGAAAATGGAACGCCACACGGTGGGGTTCTCAGTTCAGCCCTATTTAACACTTTAATGTCCTGCATCCTCAACATAAAGCTCCCAGTGGGGTGCCAGATCATCTCGTATGCAGACGATCTCGCTATCACCTCCACTGGACCACGCAGCCAGAATAAAGCCCAGCGTTGTCTGGACCTCGTGTCAGAGGAGTGTTGTAGGACAGGACTAAAGATCTCTGCAGCCAAATCCAAAGCCATGGCTCTGAGACAGAGAGTTCGAGGCACAAGACTGAAAATCCAGGGAGTGGAATTAGAATGGGTCAAGGACTACCTATACCTTGGGGTAAGGATAGACCGGACCCTCTCCTTCCATAAGGAGGTCCAGTACCTGGTTGACCGAACCAAAGCAAGACTGTCCGTCATGAGAGCAATGACTGGGAGACGAAAAGGGGCCAGACACAAAGTACTAAGATCATTCTATGTACATGCTGTCCGGCCCATTGTGGACTATGCCTCAGTCGCTCTAATTGCTGCAAAGAAAAAGCACACAGACAAATTAGAAATAGTCCAAAATGAAGCTGCCAGGATCATTCTGGGTGCCCCGAGGTGGACGAAGGTCCTCAACCTCTTGATGGAGGCAAACCTTCTCCCCCTGGACTCACGAATCGATCTAACGGCAACACAATTCCTGTCAAAGGTCATCCAGGCTCCCAGGAACACAAGCCTAAGACAAAAATTAGTCAGATGCCTCGAACAAGACAACGAGCTCGTTGCAAACAACTCCTGGCTGTCTCATACAATCAGGGTGTTGATACACCATCAGCTCAAAGAACAGCTTCTTGCTAAGGGCATAAACTCCCCCCACCCCGACTTTGCCGAAGCCCCGCCGTGGGCACTGAGCCTGATAGAGTTCAACATAATGAGCCTGTCAATGAAAAAGAGCCTATACCCCATGCCTAGCCTAAAGGCAGAAGCCCACAGGGTCATTGCAGCCATCACTCCTCCGGGTAGTAGAACATACTACACGGATGAATCGGTCGATCCCCTGAGCCACACTGCAGGCGCCGGCTTTGCAGCAAGGGATGCCACGCGATCCATAAGGGTAACAGACAACGCCTCCTCGCTACAGGCAGAGGCAGGTGCAATCATGGGAGCCCTAGGCCACGCGTCCCTAAGGGAAGGACACGTGGTCATACACACAGACTCCAGGGCAGCCATTGACTGCTCAGGGTAGAAGAATTATCATCAACTAGGTCCCAAGCCACATCGGCATCAGAGGGAACGAGCTTGCTGACAGACTAGGTGTGCCTTGGTCGGTCGTACCTTCCTACGGCAGCTCCACAGAGAGGAAACGAGAACCTCCCCCTCGGCCAGCTGGTACTCAGACGCCACAGGCTATGAACCACTGGCACTCTCTGAAGTAAGCAACAGAGGTACCGAAGTCATTCTTCAC
>NC_061854.1:24880084-24929643 GCF_019202785.1 Penaeus chinensis
TCTCCTATACCTATGTGGTTCTCCCACATAGTTAACCAACCAGAATTGCTGGTAAAAGAGCCAATGACAACTCAGGTCTAAACGTATACCTCTTTCTCTCTCTTACTGTGTGCTGTGTGGTGCAGCGGTAGCGTTCTCGTCTAGCAATCTTGCTGACCTGCGTTCGAATCCCTCGCCGCCAGTGGATGGTAACCCCGGCCATTCCTTGCACACAGGGGAGAGTTTAGAAGCAAAATGAAACAGACACTATGTCACACCAAGAATATCCATTGTAATAAATGGAATCAAAACTAAACTTTAAACTTAAACTAAAACTACTCACTCATTTTATGTTGCTTTTGTAAAGGAACGAGCTTGTCAGGTGTTTGAGGACGCGCCATAATTTTACAGATATGTACAGGGTAAATCACCACATAGGCTATACAATTCTTATACATCAACGGTGCCTAGTAAAGGTGCATGTGTCTTTTTATAAATTGTTTTACTAAAGTGAATGGAATTGTGTCTCTTAGAACGACCTCCATATCAATAACATAAGCTCAGAATTCCTTAAACTTTGGCTACGCTACCATTTACATTAACAATATTTAAGGGAATATTGATCTTGTGGGAAAATCCCATTTTAATCTTATGAAGGGAAATATAAGAACTTGATTTAATATAATGGCGTCGATGGGAGTAACACTACAGATGATAATAATGATAATGATGATGATAATCATGATGATAATATTTCAAATAATAATTTGGGATATTATCACGTAAAATTTATAATAATGATAATAATTGAATTCTTCACAAGAAAAAGGAGGATAATAATGATAAAAGTAAAATTATGATAAAATAATAATAATAGTAATAATAATTTTCATAATACTTTTATGAATATTATCATTATGAATGTTTTCATAATGATAGTATATATCATAACATAATCATATCATAAATTCTTGTTATCATTATTGTTATTATTATCATTATCATTATTATTATTATAACTACCATCATTATTATGATTCTCAAACATTAGTATAATTAGATAATGAAATATTATAACTGTATTAATGACAATAATAATAAAAAAAAACGATAATGATAACAATTAGTAGTAGTAGTAGTATGATGTTATTACTATTTTTATCGTCATTATTAATATCCCTATTATAATATTATTATCATTATCATTATTATTATTATTATTGATATTATTATAACTATTATTAGTATTATTATTATTATCATTTAAAAAATGTATAATAGGAAAATAATAATTTAAATTTTGTTGTTATTGTTATTGTTTTTAATAATGATAATAATAATAATGAAAATGATGATGATAATATCATAATACCGTTATTATTATAAATAAACTGCGTTATTTGCAATAATAATGATACTAATAACCAAAAAAAAAAAAAAAAATGTTGTCATTAATATTATTATTGTTGTTTTCATCACTATCATTATTTTTACTATTAGTAGAAATAATATAGTTATATGGTTGCAATAATCAATATAATGATAATGATAATAACAAAGACAATTTTAATTTTCCTGTTAATATTATTGCTATTGTTTCCATTATTATTCTCTCTACTAATGAGTATAAATACCTAAAAAAAATTATATATATATCATTGATATAATTACAATTATAATGATAATAATGATAGTAATTGTAAAAATGATGATAATGATGATAATAATGATGATAAGAACGAAATAAATCCATTAATAACAAAGAAAAAAGGAAAAAACGTGGAAAATGTCGAACAAAAACGGGAAAATCTGCCGAATAAAATCCGAAATGCCATGTTTTCTAAATTTCACTGATGATTTTGGCAATTAGTGTAATAATGACATTAATGATCCTAATTATAAAAATCATTACAACAGTGAAGATAAAAAGGGGAACAATGAGAATTTTGATAAAGTTACAAATATAATAATAATTGATAATAATGAAAATGATTGCAATAATAATATCATTATCACTATTAATATTAATATCAATTATTACTATTATTATTATTATGAATATTACTCCTATTATTATTACTTTAACTGCTATTTTTACTATTATTATTATTAATATTATTGATATATCATTACTACTATTACAAGAAAATATTATACTTGTGAACAAAAATGATCATCATAATAATGATAATGATACTAATAATAGTTATTATATAATTATTATTAGTAGTAGTAGTCGCATTATTGTTATTATTATTAGCATTAGTAGTAGTAGTATAGTAGTAGTAGTATAATTACCGTAAAAAAAAAAAATATTATAACTGTAATAACTATGGTAACGATGATAATAACGATGAAAATAATTGTAATAAGAATTAATATAATATCATTATTTTTTATTCTTATTATTATTTTTATTATTAGTAGTAGTAAAATAGCAAAAGAAATATACATATACATTTAAACAGAAATATATATATATATATATATATATATATATAACTGTAATAATATATGTAATAATATCAATAGTAAAAAATAATTAAAGTTTGATTTTTATTATTTTCATTATTGTTTTTATTTTATTTTTTATATGATTAGTATAAGTAATATATATATATATATATATAATATACATATAAATATAATATATATAAATTTATATATGGCAATAATTGCAATAATAATGATAATAATTATGATGATGATGAAAATGAAAATTTTGCTTTTATTATAATTATTGTTATTTTTGTTTGTTTTTATTTGTTTTTCTACCATTAGAATAAGTAGAAAAAAATATTGCTGAAATAATAACAGAATGTCCGTTTATGATAAAACAAAAAAACTCAAATCGAAAAAGCTGCAAAATCTTGGGAAATCTAGCCTTTTGAGAGTTTACTCCAAAATGACGCTTTTTTTTATTTCAATGACGATTTTGGCAATTATTAGGGTAATGATTATGATGGTGATCATAATTCTATTAATTATGACAATAATGATGATAAAATTGAGAAAAAGGAGAATTTCGATCAAATTATAATTATAGTATTGATTTTGATGACAATGATAACAATGGTAATAATAATTATTATAGTATTTATATTATCATTATTATTATTATTATTATTACTATTATTATCATTATTATTATTATTATTATTACTATTATTATCATTATCATTATTATTACATTATGTTGTTATTATCATCATTATTGTTATTTCTATTATTAGTATAAATCACCACCAACATATTATAACTTTAATGATTACAATAATAGCGATAAAAATAAAAATAATGATAAAGATAATTATAATATCGTGATTAGTGTTGTTATTATTGCTATTATTATTATTAGTTGTAGTAGTAATAGTAGAAGTAATATATATCTAAAATATTACTAATAAATACAATGATAACGATAATAATGATTATAATGATAATAGCAATTATTATTAAATCGTTATTATCATTGTTGTTGTTATTATCCTTTATTATTATTATTTCTACTGGTATTATAATTACCCCAAAAATTACAATAATGAAGATAATGATAATAATGATGATAAAGAAGATAATAATGATATCAGTGGTGATAGTGATGACAATAATAATGTACATTTAAGATTTTTAAACAGGTTTAAATGCCAAAAGTCGAAAAAATGGTAAAATCTAGCGAAATATTGACTTTTCAGAAAATGACTTTGGCAATTATTAGGGTAATAATGATAATAATGATTACAATTGTATAAACCATGACAATAATAATAAGAAAAATGAGAACTTCGATCAAATTATAAATATAATAATAAATTTGATAAAAATGGGAATAATTAAAATCATCATCATCATCATGATAATAATAATAATGGTAATATCACTGCTATTATTAATATTTTTACCATTACTATTATCATTATTATTATTAATATTAGTCATATTATTATTAATATTCTTATTATTATTCTTATTCTTAATAATATTTTAATTATTATTGTCTTTATTATTGGTATTATTATAAAACATATTATAGCTGTAGTAATGACAATAATAATGATAATGTTAATAATATTAAAATTATATTATGATTATTATTATTTTAATTATTATTATTATAATTATTATTATTATAATTTATATTCTTAATATTATTAGCATAATTCCCACGAAAATTATTATAACTGAAATGATTAGAACAATAATGATAATAAAAGAATGATAATGATTTTAATCTCGTTATTATTGTAAATTATTTCCATGATAATGAAAAAACAAATTTTAATTTCCATTATTAGTATAATCGAAATAATATATAAATGTAATCATTTTAATAATAACGATAATAATGAAAATTATAATCATTATCATTATTACAATATCGATATTACGGGTATTGTTATTGTTATTATTGAGAATTTGTATTAAATTATAATAATAATAATAACTTTGATAATAATGGGAATAATTGCAATAATAATAACAATAATAATTATAATAATATCAATATCAATATCATTATTATTATTATTAATGTTGATATTACTCTTATTATCATCCTTCTTTTTTTCTTATAATTGTTAATATTATCATTATTATTATCGTCGTTTTTTATTATTGTTATTATTATTGTTATTATTATTGTTAATATCATCGTTATTATTATTGTTAATATTATCGTTATTATTATTGTTAATATTATCGTTATTATTATTGTTATTATTATTGTCTCTTTTATCATTAGTATTATTACAAAAATATAGCTATGATGATGACAATAATAATGATAATAATGATAATTGTAATAATGATAGCAATTACGATGTTATCACATTTCCATTATTATTATCATTATTATTATTATTATTATTATTATCATTATTATCATTTTTATTATTAGTATAATTCCCCCCAAAATTACTAGAAATGTAATAATTAAAACAACGATAATAATGAAAATGATGATTATAATTAAAATATAGTTATTATTATTTTCATTATTAGTATACTTCAAAAATAGAAAAAAACTATATATATAGATAGATAGAGATTGATATATAACTATAACAGTTATAGCTACAATAATGTTCATAATGATAATAATAATTAAAACAATACCATTATCATTGTCATTACTATTGTAATCATTATTATTGTTTTATTATTAGTATAATTGCCAAAGAAATGTTGTAATTGTAATTATTACAATATTAATGATGACAGTAATAAAAATGGACAATTAGACTTTTATTATTATTAACTAAAATAAGGGTAATAATGATAACAATAATAAAAAATAAAATTCAATATTATTACAATTATTTTTTTTTTTATTTTGTGTAATGTATACATACGACTTTCTCCCAATAGATTGGCTGGAAAATGGATACATGTGAAGTATTTCGAAACGTTGCCTAAATAAATATGATGGTCCCAGCTTTGGTATTTATCTTCTTAATACGACTGCGCTCCCCACGCAATGAAACCATTGCTATGGTCACCGGTGCTGCTGCTGTACAGATGTGTTGAGCGCCAAGATCTGAAAGTACTTAATGCATGTAACGTTCAGAATTTAACGCCAGATTTCCTGAAATTCAAAGTCCTTAGCCATGCACTACAACGAACTACCGCATACAGACAAGAGGTTTCACTCATAGTGAGTTAGGATGTGTAAAGAATAAAAGGGACTAACTGTTTTGTAAATTGAACTGTAATGTATCACCTATTGATTTTAATCATCTAACGAGTTTGATTGAAAATCGTACAATCATGGTATGGTTATATAATCATTTATACAGTCATACACTAATAGAATATGGCTGTAATAATTACAATAATAATGATAATAATGATGATAATAAATATCATAATGATAATAATAATACCAATAATTATAATAATGATGATAATGATGATATTAAGGACAATAACAATATTCATCTAAATTAATAATTTAGATAACAATAGGAATAATTGAATGAATAACAATATGATGATAATAATAATAATACAAATAACAACAATGATATTATTATTATTATTATTGTCATTATTATTATTATTATTAATATTAACATTACTATTATCATTACGATTATTATTAATGTTATTATCATTATCATTATTATCATTACAATTATGATTATTATTATTATTACAAAAAATATAACTGCAATAATGACAATACTAATGTCAATAGAGATAATAATAATATATCATAATATAATAATAATAATATTATTAATAATAATAATGATAAAAAAGTAATAATAATTATTATTATTATCATTATCAATATTTGCATTTTTTATAATTACCCCCAAAATCATTATAACTGTAATGATAACAATAAGACCGATCGGAATGAAATTAATAATTAATGTCAATTTATAAAATATTTAAGAGTACACACGAAAATGACGTTTTTCGATTTTCATTATGATTTTGGCAATTATCAGAATAATAATAATAATGATCATAATTGTATTCATTGATATAAATGAGAATAGTGAGAAATTTTATAAAATCAAAAGTATAATAATTTTGAAAAAAAAGACTAATTGCAAAAATAGTAATAATATTATTATTATCATTATTACTATTCTTATTCTTATTCTTTTTATTATTATTACTATTGTTACTATCAACTATTATTATCATTATTACCATTATTATCATTATTACTGTTATTATTATCATTATTACTATTATTATTATTGACAACACTTTTATTATTAGAATTAGTACAAAAATGTAACTGTAATCATAAGAATGATAATGTTAATAATAATAGTAGTAATTATAATATTGTTGTTTTTATCTTTATTATTGTCATTATTATTATTATATTCATTTTTAGTATAGCTGCAATAAATTATTATGACAGTAATAATTGCAATAATAACGCTAATAATGAAAGTAATGGTAATAATAATGTAAGAGTGGCGCTCGTCACCGCAGCCTCCCGCAACCCGTGACGGCGGGCATCCCGCGACCCGTTCGCTTTCCCGCACCCGGGGAGTCACCTTTGAGTGTACCAATCGCCGCTGGCCGTTTTCCCCGCATCGTTGATACACTTTCACGCAATTTTTAAAATCTTTACTCACGGTTTTATGAAATTTAGGTTTCTTTGGGTCTAGTTTTCTTTGGTTTTATTTTGTTTTACTTGCCATTCAGTGTAATATCTGTTCGTTAATATAATTTACTCTATTGCTGTTTTAATGAGGACGCGTATTTTTATTGTTATTTCATGCCATATTATTATAACTTACGCGTTTTTTATGATTGTAAAGATGTACGACCGTGATGTCACGGCATGAGTGTAACCCTGCTTGGCGCGAAATAAACAGTTGGTGCCCACACTTGGTCGAAGAAACATTCTGTCTCTCCTTACCCTATTCTTTTATGACTGAATTGAAGCCGGCTTCTGCGAACAACGGAGCCCGCCCGATACTTCAGGGAGAGGAAAAGTTACGTGTCCTGACAGTTCCCTTATTTTGGTTAATAGGAGTTATTTTAACTTAATATATATAATGATAATCAGAAGAGGTAATCCCAATTTTCATATCCCGATCCATTTTAGTATATTTTTATTTATCCATTTTTAGTGTTTCATTTTCTACCTGATTTTATCTTAAAATAATTTTCGATCACTTGTTTATTGCCTTAATGGAGATTTTCTCTATATATGTATATGTATATGTATATATTTTTTTTTGTTTTTGTTTTTTGAGAGCCCTCTGAAACGATGCGATGCTCACGTGTTCCTAGGACCCCTCCTTTGCCCGCTACCACGCTCATGGGGTTCTAGGTCTTTCAGGGGGGAATAATCATCCATCCTCAAATTGCGCACGGCATCCCCCTGGGCTACAGAGCCGCTTACTCTCGCAATACTTATCCTAATATCGTCATTATTGTTATTATTATTGCTATTTTTGTTATTATAATTGTAACTATAATTTATTTTTATTAATATTTATTATATATATGTATATATGTATGTATATATGTATACATATATATATATATATATATATATATGTGTGTGTGTGTGTGTGTGTGTGTGTGCGACTGTGCGTGTGTGTGCGTGTCTCTGTGTGTGTGGCAATATCTAGAAGTATAATAACAAATATATATATATGATCATAATAATATCTAACATATATAATTACAATAATAATGATGATAGTGATGGAAATGATGGTAATGATTAGAATATGACTATTATTATGATTATTATTATCAAAATAATTATTATGATAATGATAATAATAATAATAGTAATGACAAGAATAATGATAATGAAAGTTTGATTTTTGTTGTTGTTATTATTATTATTATTATTATTATTATTATTGCATTTATTATTATTATTTCTAATAATAGCATAATTACCAATATACATATATATATATATATATATATATATATAAATATATGTGTGTGTCTATATATATATATATATATATATATATATATATATATATATGTGTGTGTGTGTGTGTGTGTGTGTGTGTGTGTGTGTATGTATATATATATATATATATATATATATGTGTGTGTGTCTGTGTGAGTGTATATCTATCTATCTATCTATCTATCTATCTATATATATATAGTGTGTGTATATATCTGTATATATATATATCTTTATATATATATATGGCGGCAATAATTATCAATAATAATGATAATAATGATGATACAGATGAAAGTAATTATAATAATGAAAATAATGATGATAATGGTGATAATTACAACAATGGTGATAATGATGATGATAATAATGATAATAAGAATAATAGTGTCCATTTATAATAAAAAAGGAAAAAAAAAAAAAAATCCTAAAAGTGAAAAAAAAAAAAACGGTAAAATCTAGTGGAATATAGCCTTTTCAGAGTTTACTGCAAAATGCCGTTTTTCTATTTCAATGATGATTTTGGTCATTACTAGGGAAATTATCATAATACTCATCCTAATTGTACTAATCATGATAACAATGACGATAAAAATGAGAATAATGAGAATCTAGATAAAATTATAATTGTAGTCATAATTTTGATAAAAGTGGGACTAATTGCAATAATAATATAATAATTGCAATAATATTATCATTATTATTATTATCTTTATTATTAGTTATATACTATTACTAAAATTATTACAACTGTTATTATTATTATTTGTAGTAGTAGTAGTATCATTATTATTACGTTTTTTTATTTCAATGATTTTTTTTGGTCATTACTAGGGTAATTATGATTAGTCATCATAATTGTATTATTCATGATAACAATGAAGATAAAAATGAGAATAATGAGAATTTTCGTAAAGTTAAAATTACAGTCATAATTCTGATAAAATAGGAATAATTGCAATAATAATAATTATAATAACAATTTTATTATTATTAATACTGTTATTATCAATATAATTACTGTGGTGCATCAAAATTCCATTATGACCAGGGGTGCCTTACGCAAATAAGGTAGATTATTTTAAACCTTGGTATCAGCCCCATTAGGTGGTAGCGTGGTTCGAGGAGCTTATTTTGGCGTGGGTTTGTTCCAGCATTACCCCCTCGCGCAATAAAACCGTAACACAATAAATTAAAAATAAAGTTAAAACCATCTCTAAGAATTACCTTAAAAATGGATTAAGAACACAAAAAAAAAAAGCAAAGATAAAAGTAAAATGAAAAGTCACTTTAAAAAACAATATTACCCTCAAGAAAAACATGCTGTAAAAATTTAAAGTAAAACTAAATCATAAAACCTAAACAAAGAAAAGCACTCGTAATTATGAATGATTATTATTATATAAAAACATGACCACATCCAGCTCCTATAAGCGGGTCAAAGATACCTCAGACTTAACTTTATCTTTTGTAGCTTCCGGGGGCGTCGAGTCGGTTTCACTCAGAAAAATTAAGGAGAAAACAAACACCAGGTCTCTGCTGCGGTCTCTGCCGAACTATTTATTTTTCGCGGCCATTGGGGGTGAGGGAGTGACGGTGACGTCACTTTATACAGATTTCAAAAAAAAAAAAAAAAAAAAAAACTGTCCGTATTGATAATAATAAGTAATTTAGTTAAATTAAAAAAATATAGAACAATCACAATACTGAACATAAGTAAAAAATAGATAAAAATAATGTTTGTAAAAATGGTTATCCTAATCACTTAAACATTTATATGATTTATATAGAATTGAATAAAACAAGGAAACTAAAAGCTAATTAAAACTAGGGCTGCCAATAAAGAACTGCATTTAAAAAGTAAAAAGTAAGCTAATTAAAATTAAACGAAAACCAAATAAAATGTTCAAAAAATTTACAAACTAAAACAAACAAAAACACGAAAACCAGGATAAAACCCACTAACGATACGAGTAATAGGGGATGGAATCCGGCAGGTAGAAGAATACCGTGACGGGAGAGTGCATATTGCCCGACCAGAGGAGCGCGCGGGAGGGGAGTGTCGTGAAATCCACGGAGAGTTCTACGAGCATTATTCCTTCGGTGTGTTTTAATACTTCCTTTTTGAGCTTTCATAGGAGGCTATTATTTTAAACTTATTTCTGCATCTCTTGCACCTTGACAATGTCTTAATCAAGCTCTTTTATTCCTCTTAAATCCTTAGCTTAATTGATATCTAATTAACACATGGTAGCGAGCGTTATGCAAGGCACTGATTTTTCTAACTTTTCTGAGGCATAAAACCAAGTATGTATATTACGTATAATACTAAAACACTTCTGAACTGGCAAGAACATATTTTATTACCTTCACATGTACTCTTATATGATCCTGCCCAAAATATACCGACAGCCAATACTTATCTCTGGTTTTCCACAAGAGACGAACACAACACGGCAGTTCTCAAGGCTGGTCCCGGCCTCTCTGTCTAGAGGGGTCGCTATGCTCCTTGGGTCACCCAAGGCATGCAAATTGTTGTGTACTAATTTAAGGTCTCGTAGTTTAGCGTAAACACAAGCGGGCTAGTCCCTCTGTTTAGATATCTCTTGCGTTAACATAAGATTTTACTTTTATTTATTTAATAAAATGGTAGCTTTTATTTATAGTGTATTTTAATCAAAACATTATCGGCGCGTCCGTCAGATCTGCTACAGGAGGATGCTCGCCGTCGCGAGAGATAACGTCGCGCCACATTACTAATACTGTTATTATCATTATTATTCCTAATACTGTTATCATTTTTATTACCAATACTGTTATTATCTATAGTATTATTACTATTACTTTTATCATTGGAAAAAGTATAACTGTAATAATGACAATAGTACTGATAATAGTGATAATAATAATAATAGTAATTATGATATCGTCATTATTAACATTATCATTATCATTGTTATTATCATCATTATTATTTTTATCTTTTTGTATAATTATAGAAAAATATTATAAATGTAATACAACAATAATTATATTATTGAAAATAATGCTAATAATAATTATCATATTGTTATTGTTATAATCATTGTAATTATTATTATTAACAGAAAAATATATGGCGGCAATAATTACAAAACTCATCGTATTACTGTTGAAAATTAGGTTGGACCCCTTGGTGGCTCAGATCAATAAGTACCCTTCGCGTCTGGCGAACCATACGCCTCCGAATTGAGCAGGGGCGAAGTAAAGGGAGCGGAAAACAGGCCGGGGAAGAGGGAGGACAAACTCGATGCCCTTGCTCAAGCCATCACATCTGTTATAGAGTGGGCTAGAGGGGAGGAAGGACTTGCAAGCAAAACATCTCCGTTGCTGAGAGGATGGTACTAAACCGGCTTCAATGGAAAACGGGACCCCCGCACGAACACCTTCACGGGTTCACAAGGGGCATGGGCACAGCACACAGCTTAGCCACGCTCTTAAGCACAATCAGCAAGGGCCCAGCTGTGGTGGTATTCCTTGACCTGGAGAAGGCTTTTGAACTGGCAAGTCCGCTTGCCATTCAGGAAAGCCTGATCCAGAAGGGAATCAGAGGAAAGCTCTTGGCTTGGATAGGTGACTACTTCAGGAACAGGACTGCCAATGTCAAATTCCAGGGTCACCTATCGCAGCACATGCCGCTCGAAAATGGAACGCCACAGGGTGGGGTTCTCAGTCCAGCCCTATTCAACACTTTAATGTCCTGCATCCTCAACATAAACCTCCCAGTGGGGTGCCAGATCATCTCGTATGCAGATGATCTCGCTATCACCTCCACTGGACCACGCAGCCAGAATAAAGCCCAGCGTTGTCTGGACCTCGTGTCAGAGGAGTGTTGTAGGACGGGACTAAAGATCTCTGCTGCCAAATCCAAAGCCATGGCTTTGAGACAGAGAGTTCGAGGCACAAGACTGAAAATCCAGGGAGTGGAATTAGAATGGGTCAAGGACTACCTATACCTTGGGGTAAGGATAGACCGGACCCTCTCCTTCCATAAGGAGGTCCAGTACCTGGTTGACCGAACCAAAGCAAGACTGTCTGTCATGAGAGCAATGACTGGGAGACGCATAGGGGCCAGACACAAAGTACTAAGATCATTCTATGTACATGCTGTCCGGCCCATTGTGGACTATGCCTCAGTCGCTCTAATTGCTGCAAAGAAAAAGCACACAGACAAATTAGAAACAGTCCAAAATGAAGCTGCCAGGATCATTCTGGGTGCCCCGAGGTGGACGAAGGTCCTCAACCTCCTGATGGAGGCAAACCTTCTCCCCCTGGACTCACGAATCGATCTAACGGCAACACAATTTCTGTCAAAGGTCATCCAGGCTCCCAGGAACACAAGCCTAAGACAAAAATTAGTCAGATGCCTCGAACAAGACAACGAGCTCGTTGCAAACAACTGGCTGTCTCATACAGCCAGGGTGTTGATACGCCATCAGCTCAAAGAACAGCTTCTTGCTAAGGGCATGGACTCCCCCCACCCCGACTTTGCCGAAGCCCCGCCGTGGGCACTGAGCCTGATAGAGTTCAACATAATGAACCTGTCAATGAAAAAGAGCCTATACCCCATGCCTAGCCTAAAGGCAGAAGCCCACAGGGTCATTGCAGCCATCACTCCTCCGGGTAGTAGAACATACTACACGGATGGATCGGTCGATCCCTTGAGCCACACTGCAGGCGCCGGCTTTGCAGCTAGGGATGCCACGCGATCCATGAGGGTAACAGACAACGCCTCCTCGCTACAGGCAGAGGCAGTTGCAATCATGGGAGCCCTAGGCCACGCGTCCCTAAGGGAAGGACACGTGGTCATACACACAGACTCCAGGGCAGCCATTGACTGTCTTCAGCACAGCTCACCCACAGACAACATCTACCTACTGACCACGATTCTCACAATGGCACAGAGAATTCTTGCTCAGGGTAGAAGAATTATCATCAATTGGGTCCCAAGCCACATCGGCATCAGAGGGAACGAGCTTGCTGACAGACTAGCCGCCGCTGGCAGGGGTATGCCCCCAAATCCCATGACGATAAAACCGAGCCGAAAATTACTTATGGAGAAGTGTGCCTTGGTCGGTCGTACCTTCCTACGGCAGCTCCACAGAGAGGAAACGAGAACCTCCCCCTCGGCCAGCTGGTACTCAGACGCCACAGGCTCTGAACCACTGGCACTCTCTGAAGTAAGCAACAGAGGTACCGAAGTCATTCTTCACAGAATGCGCCTAGGTTACCACTGTGCATGGCAGATTATCCCAACAATCGAACGCGATGAATGGTGCTGCAAGCACTGCGGCGAGCCGAACGCCACACTAGTCCACTACCTAGAAAATTGCATCCTGACCTCTGCCGCTGACCGGGGAGAGGGGAGAAACCGCTCATCCCTGGTACGTAAAAGAAGGAAATAGGAAAGAAGAAGAAAAACAAAAAAAAAAACACGGAAAATAGTAAAGGAGAAAATAAACAACCGTGGCAGATAGTACAAGGAGGAAAAAATCAACGGTAAGGAAACCGGCAGAGAATGCAGCTGCAGGGGCAGAGTTGTCAATTAGTGTTACTTCGCCGCAGCATTCTCATTATTTCCGGTTTTATCATGTTAACGCGAAATGCCATGTGGTGTTTCTATAGTTTCTGGAAAGCCGAGGGAAGACGTAGGAGGAAAATTCTATACCTGGACCATCAATCAACAGTAATCCTATATAAACAATAAAGAATTTCCAAGCAAGCAGCTACATTCATTCATCCATGATCATTTAGAGAGCTTTTGGTCTTTTGAAGTGCAAATTCTCAAAATATATTTTCTACGTTATATATATATATATATATATATATAATATATGAATATATACATATATGAATATAATATATATATGATTGTGTATATATGTATATATATAATATATATATATATATATATATATATATATATATATATGAATATATGGTAGAAAAACCCACAATGCAAAACCTAGATTTACAGAAAATGAGACTACAGTTTCGAAACTGTAGTCTCATTTTCAATATATCTAGTTTTGGCATTGTGGTTTTTCTACCAAAGTATCTACACGGAAGAATGATTACTATTCATATGAATATACATATATATATATATAGATAGATAGATAGATATATCAGTTTACAATCTGTAGGAAAATTTGACAAAGGAGAACTTTTCCAATGTACTGTTCTTTTCAGCCGCTGTTGCGCAAAATTTATCTTGTCTCGGACTGACTCTTCTGCTTACCCCTTTCTCTTTGCTGTTGATGAAGGTGATAGAGAAGTCATTGTATATGATCCTGAATATGATGGCTGACTGATAATAGTAATGATGATTGTGAGCGTAAGAGACCACCGCAAGCCACCAGATGTAAGCGTAAGTGCACTCCCATAATCACAGGCAATCGAGTCAGGGTCCATAGCAAGTTTGTATGATATTCAGTCCTTGAAAAATCTCCGTTTATATTTCGTCAGTGCAGATCCCACGACCACTAGGCGGGTCAAGGCGGGCAAAGTGACAAGCCGTGGTATAATACACTTGATATTTGCGAAGATCTAGCTTCGCCAGGGCCTTCCATATATGGCCCGGCCTGTGTCAGCTATTTATTGCTGCCTTATTTTGTTCTCTGACACTCGATGCTTACCGTGGTGGCGGGTTTGCCAGCAGGCGCTCGTGCCGCCATGATGAAAGCATAATCTCTTTACCAGCACAGCGGCTATTGTATCTCAAAAACTGTGTGTTTTCTCAACTCTGTAAGTACCAGGGTGGCGTTCTGCTCGCCTCAATGTCTGCAAAGTTAATTGTCTCTATGATCTGCAATGCGCAAGGGTAACTTAGTCTGATTTTGTGAAGAATGACTTCGGTACCTCTGTTGATTACCTCAAAGAGTGCCAGTGACTCATAGCCTGTAGCGTCTGAGTACCATCTGGCCGAGTAGGAGGATCTCGTTTTCTCTCTGTGAAGCTGCAGGGGGAAGGCATTACACTTTCGCTTTGAGATTTTTCGGCTCGGTTGTTTAATTATGGGATTTGGGGGCATACCCCTGCCAATGTCAGCTAGTCAGTCAGTAAGCTCGTTCCCTCTGATGACAATGTGGCTTGGGACCCAGTTAATTATTATTCTTCTAACCTGAGCAAGCAAGCTGGTTAGCACAGTTGTCAGGAAGTAGATGTTGTCTTTGGGTGAGCTGCCCTGGAGTCTGTGTGTATTATGTCCTTCCGCAGGGACGCGTGGGCTAGGGCTCCCATGATTGCAACTGCCTCTGCCTGTAGCGAGGAGGCGTTGTCTGTTACCCTCATGAATTTTGTGGCCAGGCGCCTGCAGTGTGGCTCAAGAGATCGACTGCCTTTAGACTAGGCATGGGGTATTGATTCTTTTTCCTTGACAGGCTCATAACGGAGAACTCTATCAAGATTTGTGCTCACGGCGGGACTTCGATAAAGTCAGGGTGGTGGGAATCCATGCCCTTGGCAAGTAGCTGTTCTTTGAGCTGATAGCGTATCAACACCCTGGCTGTATGAGACAGCCAGGAGTTGTTTGCAAAGAGCTCGTTGTCTTGTTCTAGGCGTCTGAGTATTTTTTGTCTTAGGCTTGAGTTCCTGGGAGCCTGGATAACCCTTGAAAGGAAATGTACTGCCATTAGATCAATTCGTGAGTCCAGGGGAATCACTAATTGAGATTTGAGGAGATTGAGGACCTTCATCCACCTTGGAGCACTCAGAATGATCCTGGCAGCTTCATTTTGAACTGTCTTCAATTTTCCTCTTAGTTTTTTCTTTGTGGCAATTGTGGCTTTTGATTTGGCTGCAGAGATCTTTAGTACTGTCCTACAACACTCCTCAGATTCAAGGTCGAGACAATGCTGGGCTTTACTGAGGCAGTGTAGTCCAGTGGATATGATTGCAAGATCATCTGCATAGGAGATGATCTTGCACAAGCCTCTCTTGCCAGGTGTCCGTGGCAGTGTGAAGACATGATACCCTGAGAAGCGAACAGTGTCCACTGTTAATGACTCCTGGAGCATGACAATGTCAATGTTCCTTGATCGCACTACAGCTTGGAGAAAGGCGTTCTTTGCGGAGAAGCCATTGATGTTCCACTGTAGGATGCTTAGATGGTGTGTCATGATGTTACTCAGTGATAGTTACATCAGAGACATCGTCGGAGTCTGACAACTCCATTGCGAGGTCCTCGCTGGTTGAGGGCTCCTTGTCTGTTGTCAGGCTACTCTTGGGTCCACTGGGGGGTGGAGAGCCTTTGGTAGCTCTGACTTTAGTTGGTTTGGCTTTTCTCTCAGGCTTTTTCTGTGTCTTTTTCTTGGCTGGTCTTGCCTGGGCAAGGTCAGCGTGTTCTGGCTCTGGCTGCATAGATTCAGCCTGTTTTGGCTCTGCCTGTGAAGGCATGGCCTGGTTTGGAGTGGGGAGGGGAGTCTCGTCCTGGGGTGAGGGTGGGGCTGGCTTTGCTCTATCCAGCTTTCTTCCCTTCAGGGCTGCGACAGTCTGGGTCATTCCCGTCATGGCGACCGAAACTGCCTTCTCAGCCTCCTCACTCGACCTCCTCAGGGTTGTTGCTACTGCTGAGATAATAGCAGTCAACAGGAGAGTCATATCGTCCTCGCCAAAGAGGATATGATCATCTGTTGGGGAGGTTTTTGTGGTGCTCTTAGAACCTTTCTTCTTTAGGTTCTTTTTCTGCACCTTTGGCATTGTCGGAAACTCTTTTTTGTTGGAGACATCCGGTGTCGGCTGGGGGGCGGCTTCCTTCCTCTTAGGAGGTCGGGAGGCCTATTCCCCGGACGTGGGTGCCTGTGGGGGCAGTAACAAAGTCTTTTGAGCAACTTCTTGTCGTCTGAGGGCCGCCTCTTTCCTGACAGAGCAAGTCAGGCTCCAGGCGTGATGCTTCTTGGCACAGTTGGGACATTTGGCTGTTGTGTCCCTCTTTTCTTCCTTGTATGCCTTAAGGCATACCTCTGTGTTGTGTGCCTTGCTACAGACACCACATTTAGGCTTGGCTGTACAGTTAGCCTGGTGGTGACCGTATTTCTGGCACTTGAAACACCGAAGTGGTTCAGGCACATACGTTCGAAGGTTGTAGGTGCCCCAGTTACCCAGATCAAGGGTAGTGGTTGGGGCACCTTTCATGGTCACCAGGACTTGCCTGGTTGGAGTCTTCCCCTTCGATATTCGGGAAGCCTCCACGACCTGTGGGTGTGAAGCGATCAGCTCCACACCGTACGAGACTGAGAAGCCAAGTAGCACCATCTTGGTTCTCTTTTCCTTGGGATTTAGTGGGGAAAGACTCACTTTCCTCCCATCTGCTAGCTCCTTCGTTTCCCGGAGGAAATTCAGGGTAGCTTGATCTTTGGGCATTATGATCATGCGACCCGGATCGACAGCCGGATTTTCCGTTGCAGCTCCAATGCCCTGACCAATTGGTAGGCATTGTCGAAGCCTTCGGGTTTAGCTGTGGGAAGCATTTAGGGGGTCCCGTCTCATCATCAGAGTCGGTCTCCGGCCTCGGGCGCTTCGGCCCGCCCTTTCGGCTTTCGGGCTTGTTTGTGGGGGCAGCAGCTGATACGGCTGATTCAGCCTGCTCTCCCCTCTCAGTCGGGGAGGCCGTCTGAGAACTCAGGGGCCTCCCTGGCTTAGCTGTTGGCCTAGAGGGGCCAGCTCGAGAGTCAATTTGTTTGACGATTCGGTGGACAGACCCATTGGCTTCGGTCTTGTCCACCTTAGCAGCAGGCGTGACAGTGTCATCCTGTGCATGGGGTTTTCTTTTGCCACCAGAAGGCACATATGGCTTCATGGTGACTGCCGTGGTCTGGGCGTTGCGCGGTTCGTCAACATTTTGTTCAGTCTGTGGGGGGTGTTTGTTAATTTTATCCATATATTGGTATGTGCTTCATCCTCTCATGCCCCAACCCACCAAGTCCAACAAGAGGAAGCTGAGCTTTAGAACCAATGTCTAACAGCAACAGGAGTGATGAGAGGATATACGCAGCCAATAGCAATTGTGACGGCGCTCACGGACCATTGTGAGTGTCAATGGCGGCATAACTGCTTGACCCTAGCCTCCCGGGGGAGACCAGCTGATTGACCATGACCGGGCCAGGATCAGGCCGCCTGTCTTACTGGAATAGAGGACCAAAGAAGCATGCATGTTGCTAGCTGCAGTGCGTACTCGTTCATGGCATCGCTCAACCTCCAGGAGTCCCGTCTCCACAGCACACAAGGCTGCCACGCACAACAACCGCATGGGTAGGTGTAAACCCCTGGGGAGAGACCAGATGCCCTTCCGCCTACGAGACATCATTGTTTGGAGCCCTTTTGCTCAGCCCTCTGAAGCAGCCACCTAAAGGTTGCTTCACCTCAGTGAGGGAGGGAGCTCTTACACTTTTCCCAGGAGGTATCTCTTATTCATCTGAAACAACCACCCAAAGGTTGTTTCACCACAGTGAGGAAGGAGGAGACTTGTACTTTTTCAAAGTGGATCCCTCTTCCCTCTGGAACAGCCTCCCGAAGGCTGTTTCACCGCAGTGAGGGAAGGGGAGTCTTGCACTTTTACCAGGCAGTTCCTTTCATCTCTCTGAAGCAACCACCCAAATGTTGTTTCACCTCAATGAGGAAGGAGGTGACCTGTACTTTTTCAAAGTGAATCCCTTCTTCCCTCTGAGACAGCCACCCAAAGACTGGTTCACCTCAGTGAGGGAAGGGAGATCTTGCACTTTTGCCAGGTGGTTCCTTTCATTCTTCTGAAGTAACCACCCAAAGGTTGTTTCACCTCAATGAGGAAGGAAAGGACCTGTGTCTTTTCAAAGTGATTCCCCCTTCCCTCTGAAACAGCCACCCAAAGACTGTTTCACCTCAGTGAGGGAAGGGAGGTCTTGCACTTTTGCCAGGTGGTTCCTTTCATTCTTCTGAAGCAACCACCCAAAGGTTGTTTCACCTCAGTGAGGAAGGAAAGGACCTGTGTCTTTTCCAAGTGATTCCAGCTTCCCTCTGAAGCAGCCATCCAAAGGCTGTTTCACCTACTGCCTGTCTCACTCGTTCACCCTCATGGTCAAACCAAGCAGCCACAGCAAATATAACACAGTCACAGAGCAGCGATACCCGGCCAATCAGCGAGCCCGCTCCCTGCATTGCCAGATACCACTACCCTGCACTAAACTCTTTGTTGTGCCTTCGCTTATGGCGTATTTAGCCAATTCTCGCTGCCGCAACACCGTTTGACCTATAGGTAACTTATGTTACTGAGAGGTAAAACTGACAAAGTGACACACAGACAGCTCCGTCAAGCCACCGTGGTCTGCCGCGACCTTGACCAGGCTAAGCTGTGTGTCACTAACCCTTGCCACCGGTCATTGATTGAATCACAGGCCCTGAATGATTGTGTAGCTTCGGCTATCATCACTTCCATTCAGAGCCAAGTACTCAATCTTTCTTTGACCTCTTTTTCTGCACCTGCCTATTTCAATATCTTCTTGTACTCTTCGTGGGCCTACGAGAGTTCTTGTGACTCTGGTATTCGCCTGGGGGAGGTGTGCAGCCCCAGCCCCCTTCTAGCAGATTGGGACCAGGGAGCATCACCAAGTACAAAGCCTCAATTCTTGAGAGGTACCGGAGAACTCCGCCGGTTCTTCCTCTTGAGAGGGTCAGGCTGCAAGGTCAGGGAAATCGCAGGTCTCTATAAACCTGCAACTCTAGTGTGTAGGGATAGGGTTATGTCCCTGAAAAGGGACCCCACTGACCACCACAGGAACACCCACACGACCTCTACAGCTCCTCCAAGAGGGGACGGGGGTGGGTTTGTAATTCCTGCCCTCCCTTGGGTCAGTGGCGTAGTCCAACAACCCTTCCACCTACCTCATGCCTAATGAGGATTAAAATTCAACTGACCAATGGGCGACCCTCTTCTTCCAAGAGGGAAGCCCTCCTGCAAGCCCTCTTTGATGCCGAAATCAGAACGTTGAGGATCATTACTGCTCATGACCATCTGCCAAGATGAAAACAATACAGAAGCACTTTTTCCCCGCTCGCTGCACAGACCACCTTAAAAGTAAAGGCATCGAACCACAGATGCCACCAGAGCTGAAAGCCAAGCTTACGCTAGTGCTGAAGCAGCTGGACAGAGAGCTGGTCAAAGAAACGCCAGACTCAATAAAAGAGGAGCTTGAGCGAAACATGCCAGACACCCAAATTGGCCACATTTTCATCATGAAAAATAGATACCTGATTAAGATACAATTCACAGACCACCAGACTGCCGCCAATATTCAAGAGAAGGGTCTATACCTTTTCAATATCTACATTAGCTCCAGACAAATCGAATCAGAACGATTGCCCACCATTGTGCAATGCATGCACTGCTACCGATATGGCCATTACAAAAACAACTGCCCAGACAAAGAAATATTACTAAAATTATGTTCAGAGTGAGGGTCTAACACCCACAACTACAGAGACTGTAAGTCTGCCACCAAAAGGTGCTTAAACTGTGGTGAAGGGCATCGAACCATGGCCAATTATTGCCCCATAAGGAAAGAGGCCATGAAACACACAAGAGAAAGCTAAAAAAGGAAGAAGAAAAGAAAGATATCCCCATCAAAAGAGTAGCCGAGCAAAATATCACACAACACTTACATGAAGGAAATATTTTCATCCAGCCAGACATAATCGAAAAACTCAAACAACAAAACCTCGAACACCTACAGAATGGTTGGTACGATACATCCAAGTAACACCATGGCTGCAACACACAACACATTACACTCACGCCTCACGATCATTCAACATAATGTACACACATGGACATACAGACGTAGACAAGAACTCTGCAACCAGTACAGACAACACGACCCTGATATCATACTCATAAACTCACATTCACTCAAACACCCACAAACAGTAAAAATATTCAACTACAACACATACACATCCAACAAAACAAACGAGATCAATGATGGTATTGCCATTGCTGTCAAACAACACATCAAACACAATATACTAGACACTTTCACCTCAGAACTCATGACCATTGAAATAGACACCCCTCATGGACCCATTATCATCGCCACCACCTACATCCCCCCACACAGACCTTACATAAACCAACCCGACCTCTTCCAGCTCCTGCGACACCGAAAACCAACATACATAATGGGAGACTTCAACGCACACCACAGATTTTTTGGATACAGAGACACAAATGCCGTCGGACGAGGTCTTGCCACACTCATCTCCGACGGCAGACTCACCCACCTCGGACCAGACGCCCCCACATTCATACGTGCCAACAGCTCCACCACACCAGACATAGTTCACGCCAACACACACGCAAACCTAAACTACCACATAACCACAGACGATGTCACATCCAGTAATCACCTCCCCGTGATACTCACACTCTCCAGCAACCCAATCATGATACCTACACCACCCCGAAAGAACCTTAAACATGCAAACTGAGAAGGGTTTAAACAAGCACTTGATCACACACACTCCAGATCTCGAGGGGCAACCCACACACACCATAGACCACCACCTTAACTAGTGGTACGCAGACATACAGACTGCCCGGGAGGCAACCATTCCTAAAACAACATTCAAAACACTTGTACACTACAGAGAAACACATCGTCTAAAAAAACTAAAAATACAATACAGACACATTCGGGACCTTGCTGAAACACAGGGATGGAACACAGAATTACGCACACGACACAGAGAAATTCAAATACAACTCACCAACGAAACAAAACACATGAGCAACCAACAATGGGAAACACTCACAAGAGAACTATGCAACAACATAAAAGATCCTAAGGTCTTCTGGATGAAACACAGGAGACTCATAGGATCGAACAGACAGACGATCACATACATATACAACACCAACAGACTAAAGATGGACACAGCAGAGGAAATGGAAGCAGTCCACAGGGAGTTCTGGCAACAGAACTTCCAAATCTCCCCTGCTGAAAACGCAACATTTGACCCAAACACAGAAGCCGAGGTGACACAATCACTACAACAACTGCAACACCTGACTCTCCCATCACAAACAATATCACTCAACACATTCACACCAGACAACCCCCTATCACACCCCATCACACCAGAAGACATGAAACATGCACGCACACGATCACAAAACACAACACCAGGAGCCAGCAACATCAATAAACTTATCATGCAACACCTTTCACCCATCATGCTCACCAGACTTCGACACATCTTCAACGCTGCCCTGGCAACAGGACACTTTCCCACCAAGTTCAAACAATCATCACTCATCCTCATCCCCAAACCAGGGAAGCCACCTCACGAGGTGACCAGCTTCCGGCCCATATCACTGCTGGAAGTTCCCGGGAAGTTGCTTGAGAGGATTATTACACACAGACTTAAAACACATATTGAATACAACAACATACACAACCCTAGGCAACACGGCTTTCGCTCACAGAGAGGGACTGTGAGCGCAATCGCCCTCGCTTATGAGGAGATCGCTCTCAGTCTCGCAAACAAGCACCAAACCAACGTTATACTTTGAGACGTCACCAAGGTCTTTGATAAGATCTGGCATGATGGCCTCAAATACAAAATAACACAACTACAACTGCCTCCACACTTCACACGCCTCTTAAGCTACTTCCTGGACAACAAAATAGCCTCCATTCGCCTTGGTTCTTACCAAGGCCCTCTCATCCACCTCAGGAGTGGAGTTCCACAGAGCAGCGTCCTCTCACCCACACTCTACATCCTCTACACTGCCAACCTACCACCCCCAGCACCCTACAACAATTACATCGCATACGCAGACGACATCACATAAATCATATCACACTCCTCCAAATCCAAAAACATCATGAAAGCAGCCACACAAACAGCCATAAACACGATCAACACCTACGAAAACAAATGGAAAATACAGACAAACACAAACAAATTCACAGTCATACCAGTGGCAAGACGCAACCCACCTCCACTCACAATAAACAACACAGACATACCCTACGCAACCACAGGAAACATGCTAGGCTTACACTTCAGCAGAAACGGTATTCACACATACGCACAACACCGAATAAAACAAGCAAGCACAGCTCTCAAAAAACTCAAACGCTTCTCATTCTACACAACACCTACCAAACTCAAACTCTACAAAACCACTGTAAGACCCATACTCGAATACACACCCATTCCACTTTTTGCAATCTCAAAATCACAAAAACTCAAGATGCAAACCATACAGAACAAAGCACTATACTGGATAAACAACACCACTATACAAGACAGAATACGATACAGAATTACCGCACAATTACTACACCAAACATACAACATAGAGCCACTGAATATACGCATACACACACAAAACAAACGAAACTGGGACCGCATACAACACATAGACAATACAAACTACGACGACATTATAGACAAACACACAAACTAATCACCCGTGGTGGCCCAGGACACTCCCACTCATACACGGAGATCCCCCAGAACCTCTCTATGCGAGCTAAATGTTTTGTTGGGGGGAAAAGCCTCCGATCTGCACGCATACGTGAGCGCAGGTCGAAGGATGTTTCCCACCCCCACAGGAAGCTCTCATTTATTTATGTGTTTCTTGATATTTTTTTGTATGTAAACCACCTCGTTTCTTTTTTCTTATATACCAGCGCTTTAAACCACTTAGGTGAGGAAAAGAGTCCGGACCGCTCACAGCGCTTATGTTTGTGTTTGCTAGTGTTTGTGTTGTGCTCGGTCCGCAGGATGATTTCCACGCGAAAAAATCACTACAGTGCCTAAACCATACCATCACTCTAGCCGCTTTCCGCCGCTCATACGTTTCTTGTTCTATGTTCTTTTTACCACAATTCTCGTTTAAATAAACAAAAGAGTGACCCACTGAACCTCGCTCTCAGCTCCTAGGAGCTGGGAGGGAGGCAGGCGAGGGTCTCACCTGCAATAGGCTATCATAGCGTGATCACACCTGCTATGATAATCCCTGGCAGGCGAGAAAAAAAAATTGTTTTCGCCCTCGTTTCTCGTTCTTGTTTATGTCCATATGTTCTTAAACCACAATTCTCGTTCAACAAACAAAAGAGTGACCCACTGAACCTCGCTCTCAGCTCCTAGGAGCTGGAAGGGAGGCAGGCGAGGGTCTCACCTGCAACAGGCTATCATAGCGGGATCACACCTGCTATGATAATCCCTGGTAGGCGAGAAAACAAAACAAAAAAAACAAAAAATTGTTTCGCTCTCGTTTCTTGTTCTTGTTTATATTCATATGTTCTTTTTACCAAAATTCTCGTTTAAATAAACAAAAGAGTGACCCACTGAACCTCGCTCTCAGCTCCTAGGAGCTGGGAGGGAGGCAGGCGAGGGTCTCACCTGCAATAGGCTATCATAGCGTGATCACACCTGCTATGATAATCCCCGGTAGGCGAGGCAAAAAAAAAATTGTTTCGCTCTCGTTTCTTGTTCTTGTTTATATTCATGTGTTCTTTTTACCACAATTCTCGTTTAAATAAACAAAAGAGTAACCCACTGAACCTCGCTCTCACCTCCTAGGAGCTGGGAGGGAGGCAGGCGAGGGTCTCACCTGCAACATGCTATCATAGCGGGATCACACCTGCTATGATAATCCCTGGCAGGCAAAAAAAAAAAATATCGTGGTATATCTTTAGGTTACTTGTTCTTGTTTCACCATCATCTCCCCTTTTTTCCCACGCTCCTTCGTTCTTGCTTTACCATCAACTTTCCTCATTTCCTTGTTATTGTGTTATGTACCTTTCGCCATCACCCTTCCTCACTATTTCTCATTATTTCTCATGTGTTCTTGTTCCACCATCATCTACCCTGTTCTATTTGTTCTTGTTCCACCATCTTTCCTCGTTTTATCTTCATATTACTGTGTTCCTTTTCACATCCTTCCTCACTTACTTTCCAACTCCTTTGTTACCGTGTTCATCCTTCCTCATTTACTTTATGTTCCCATGTTTATTGTCACGTTCTCTTATTACCATATATTATCCCTATGTTCCTTTTTTTGCGTTCCCAGTTCAAAATTTTAACAAATAGACTTTTTAATAAATAAACTTTTTAATAAATACAGGTGTCTCTTCCAATCCAGCCTGGCTCCAATTAAAGAAAAGAATAAAACCACACTCCTGACCAGCTGCAACAAAGAAAACAACATGTAAGGGGTATCGCCCCCCTACTTTTATCTCATTCTTCCTTCACTTTCAGGTAGCTAGCTACCCTTAGCTTTCATTCCTATCCTTAAACTAAGGATTCCTCCCCCTCCTCCCCCTTTAGTTCATCAGACTTGCAGTAAGGTTCACCCTTTTCATTGATTTACGAAAATATTTTGCGTTATCTTATTTTGCTGTTGCTAATGTTTATAACATTATAGTAATTATAATGTTTATAATAATAATCACAACATCGAATTTATTTTCTTGGCTATCAACCAGCGGCATGTTGCCAAGGTTATTAAGCCAATGGATCCTATCTATTCTATCAATCTATATAAGGTCATAAAGTTTTGTCTCCCTTAAAAAAACAATTACTTTACTTATTATGTTTTCATCGTCTGATAAGATATTTGCTATTATAAATTCTTTATTTTTAATTTGAAAATAGTTTTTAAGGTTTCTTCTATTGTTATTGCATTTTTGGCAAGTTGTTAATATGTGTGTTATAGTGAGGCTGGTGTTGCAGTCAGGACACTGTGGAGGGAAGGTCTTCTCAATGTAGGGAGTGAGGTGTGCTAATCTTGTTGCGTTGACACTAAGGCGGGCCAACACCACTTCCTCCCTTCGTTCTCTTCTGTGGGATGTGTCCCACGGCTCTATTATTGGCTTGATTTTGTTTGTGAGTTGGAGGTTGGTCCACTCACTTTGCCACAGGAGATGTATTTTTGCTTTTATAAGAGACATAAAACACCTGGGATCTGTACGAATTATGGTAATGTCCAAATCGTCAGTTGACCCGGCTAATTTGTCAGCCTGTTCATTGCCATGGATACCAGAGTGGCCTGGTACCCATATTAGCTTGATTGATTTATTGGCACCGTGTAGCTTACGCATGATATTACCCAGCAATTCATTTTTAGTGGTTTCTAAGGATGTAGTAGCTTTAAGTGAACTTAATGAATCTGAAAAATGACTATTCTATCGTGGGTCGTCGATAGTGCAAAATCAATAGCTTTGTCAATGGCAAAAAGTTCAGCAAGAAAGATCGATGTATGATTCGGCAGTCTAAACTTTAGTTCACATTCCGTCGACCATACACCCGCACCCACACCCTCATTTGTCTTGAAGCCGTCGGTATATATATGAAAAAAAGATAAATGCTTAATAAGGATCTCTCTGAACCTCTGGCGTACCTCACCCTCCGGCGCCATGGCCTTAGCTGATGGAAGCCAAGCTTCCATGATGGAAAAATTGGGTGTTTCCCATGGCGCTACGTTTGACTTAACCAGGGTATCAATAGAAGAGAGATCTATACCGACTTTCTCGACGAGGTCGTGGAGTCTCGTGGCAAAGGGCCTAATGCCTCCATTGCCATTGGGATGGCTCGGGTATCGAGCCACCTTAGCGGCATAGGTCAGGGCCAATTGGCCGCGTCTGAGTCGGAGGGGAGGTACTCCTGACTCCACCTCAAGACGCTCGATCCGAGTGCACTTCAGGGCTCCAAGACACACGCGTAAACAAGCATTCTGCACAGCATCCAATCCTTTCAGAGTCGAGTTTGATGCCGAGCCATACACGATAGACCCATAATCTACTTTAGACCTAATCAGGGCTTTATATATCATTAGCAAAGACTTTCTATCAACTCCCCATTTATTACCAGAAATGCACTTTAATAAATTTAATGCTTTTTGACATTTATTCTTTAACTGACCAATGTGGTCTTTCCAATTAAGTCTACAATCAAAGAGTAGACCAAGAAATCTAGCAGAATGTTGAATGGGTATTGGATGGTTATCTAAAGTTAGTCTGATATTTGGTATCTTTCTATGTGAAAAAATTACCCCAATACTCTATCTTATGGAAAACTTAAAACCCCACTGGAGGCCCCAGTTACGAATCGCCTTCACAAGGAGCGTCAAGCTCGAACTTGTTGGAGAAACCACTGATGATAAAGTAAACAATATTCAGAATTCGATTTTAGAAGCAGCTTTGCTATCCATTCCTAAAACTTCGACAGATAGCGTTAAGCATAGAGTTCCATGGTGGACACCAGATTGCCGCAAGGCGCTGTGCCGACGCAATAAGGCCTACAGGCTTTTCAAAAATAACATCATTAATGAGAACTTTTGCAACTACAAACTAGCAAGAGGTAGGGCTCGTAGAATAATTAGACAAGCTAAAAGACACTCCTGGCGTAACTTTGTCTCTACAATAAATAGTAATACAAAAATATCAGAGGTTTGGTCCACTGTCAAAAAAATAAATAAGAACAAAACATCTTGCAAAATTAAAAAAATCATTCACGAGGGAACCAATTTCGATTCACCTAGAGACATTGCTGATGCACTCGCCAGGTAGTTCTCTTACACAAGCAGATCAGATAATTACCACCCCACTTTCCTGACCACCAAGGAAGCCGCTGAGCTGCAACCTATTCACTTTGCCACTGAAGACTTTGATTATAATAAAGACCTGACAATGAATGAGCTTGTCCGAGCCCTAGAAGCCTGTAGAGGAACATCCCCAGGCCCCGATGAGATTCGATATGAGATGATAAAGCATCTTAATCATGATGACATGATTAAGTTGCTAGAAGTATACAATGAAATTTGGAAAAGCCACACTTTTCCAAACTCATGGCACTTCGCCCACATCATTCCCGTATTAAAAGGAGGGGGTAATCCCAGATTTGCCATCTCCTACCGCCCAATTGCGTTGACAAGTTGCTTATGCAAGGTCATGGAACGAATTGTTAACAGTAGGCTATTGCACTTTCTAAATTCCAGTAATTTGCTAGTTGACGAGCAGTGCGGTTTCCGAAAGGGACGCCAAACTCTCGATCGACTAGTAAAGCTGGACAGTCATATTCGAAAGGCAATTGCCAAAACATATTTTTTGATTTCAGTATTTTTAGATATAGAAAAAGCCTACGACATGACATGGCGATATGGCCTACTCAGAAAACTTTATGCTTTTGGATTACGTGGAAACTTGCCTTGTTTTATTCAAAATTTCATTTCTGACAGAACTTTCTCTGTCAAACTTTTTTTCCGACAATGTCACTTTTTCGGATATTTTTGTCCAGGCAAACGGGGTCCCACAAGGAAGTATCTTGTCGCCAACATTATTTCTATGTATGATTAATGACATCCTACCAGCTCCCCCTCGGAATCTTAAATACGTTAAATTTAGGTGCTGAAGGCGTTCTTGCTGTGTCGCATGAATATTTTATCAAAATAGGAAGGTGATCGCTTCCTAACGAGTCATCAGTGGTGTGCCACAGGCACTTGGCTGCTACTGATGAAGAGACCAGTGATAAGTCAATAAAGCTCAAATTCCCGGTATTATCTTCTACCCGCGTCGGGCTACCATCGTTCAGAAGGACTAAATCAGAATCGTTAATCAGCTTAACTACTTGCTCACCTCTACCATCCGCCCACAGGGAACCCCATAATGTATGATGAGCATTAAAATCACCTAAAATTAATTTATTTGTGGCAAAGCTCATCATAAATTACCACTTTATCAGGGGGACAATAAACCGAACATGTAGCCAGACACGTGTTATTGATTTTTACTTTGCAAGCGACAAACTCCAAAGTAGAATCAATAATCACTTCTGTAAAAGGGAGGCAATCCCAGATTTGCCATCTCCTACCGCCCAATTGCGTTGACAAGTTGCTTATGCCTCCACCCCTACCCTCACGATCCTTCCGTCACAAATGGTAGTTTCTCAATGATACGACTTCGTCAGAGACGAGGTTTGTTAAAAGTGTTTCTTGTAGAACGATAATATCGGAAGCATAGGGCGAGGCTAATAATCTGAGGTCATTTAGTTTAGATCTAAGACTTCGACAGTTCCATTGTATAATGGTTAACGCGATGATTACGTTTTATGGGGTTTGGAAGTGCCTTGTCCGCCAGTTTTAATTTTCTTTTTCTAGGAGGGAGGTTCGTCCTCCTCTCCCTCGCTACCCAGGGGCCTTCCATGGGTATTTTTGGAGACAGTAGCCTCCATGTTCTGCGTCTCGCTGCCAGGGAGACGCCCGGTGGAGGATGATCTACTCCGAGAAGCAGACCAAACACCAGACGAAGTTCTAGCAGAAACCGCCTGGACGAGAAGGTGCGATCCCGATTGTGTTTTGGTATCATCCTCCTTATGATGCTGCTGCTTTTGCGGGGTTGATTCAGGAATTTGTTGAATTGTATTTATCAAATCTTTGATTTGACTCATTAATTCCTTAGCCGTCTCCTTTAATTTTGTAATTTCTTTATCCTTAGCTGCAAGTTCCTGACTGATGCCGTTTGCACTGGAAGTGTTGTTAGTTGCTGCTGAAGCGTAGGAAGTATTGGGTTCGCTGGTCAAACCTTCAACTTTCCTCTTGGCTTCACGGTAACTAACATCATGTCCTCTCATGTATGCTAATATTTCAGTCTCCTTCTTCAAGCTGCTGCACTCGGCAGAGCCACATTGATGGGGACCTCCACAGTTAGCACACTTGAGTGTTTTCTCAGTATATACAGCAGTGTCATGATCTCCAGCACATTTACTACAAGTAAATTTACTAGTATCCTTATCATTGCATCGTAATGAGGTGTGTCCAAATTTTTGGCATCTATTACAGCACATAGGTTTTTGAATGTAAGGTCGCACTTGGACACGTTCATATCCAACCGTGACATACTCAGGAATTTTACTTGAAGCAAAAGTCAAAAAGCACAATCCGGTTTTTGTTCGCACATTCCCGTCTTTCTTGGTCATGCAGTTCACGTCCACTACACTTTGGTCCTTCATATTTTCCAGAATTTCACTCTCCTCCATTGTCCTCAAATCTCTGCTAAAGATTACTCCCTTGCAGTAATTGGGGCCAATAGGGATAGTTACGTTAACCTTCAAATCATGAATCTGCGTCAGGTTAAGCAAGTCCTTAATCTGGGAGTTGAATTGTACTTTTACAAGGAGGCTACCATCTCGCAATTTCTTGACAAAATCAAAATCACCGTCCACTTGACCATCAAGGACCTTCTTGATGATGAAGGGGGTCACATTCAAAAGCGATTGATTTTCATTCACGCATTTGACAGTCAAATACCTTGCATTCTGTGGAGGGATTGAAAAGAATCGTCGTTCACGTTTGTCAGCAGTAGGGGTTCCGTTGTTCAAGGTCGTATTGGTCGTAGGCTAGTCATGGGTCGTCCCCTCTCCCTGAGGAGGAGAAGGGGTAGCCGCGGGATCGATCATGCTGGGTATCGGCCCGAGTCCGACCCCTGGGCCCGTGCCTGTTGTCCTGAAGGGACCAGTTAACCCTTAACTATTATAAATCAACCTAACAGCAATAGCTAAGAGAAGAGTGTGGCAGTTTCCGTCCTCTACCCCCCCCCCCCCCCAGTGAAAGCCTGGTTGCGTTCTCCAGTACCAAAGAGGGATCGAGTTATGTGGAAGACACCTCCTTACCGCCGAACTTGCCTAGTGCGAAGGGCGGTAATTCGATGCCCACCCCCCAAGCGAATATCAACCAGCGGCATGTGGCTAAGGTTATTAAGCCAATGGATCCTATTAATTATATCACTCTATATAAGGTCATAAAGTTTTGTTTCCCTTATAAAAGTGATTACGCTACTGATGATTTTTTCATCGTTTGATAGGAGATTTGATGTTGTGAAATCTTTACTATATAATCGGAAAAAGTTTATGAGTTTTTGTCTTTGGTTGTTATATTTTTGGCATGTTGTGAGTATGTGATTTATTGTTATTGTTGTATTGCAGATTTGGCATCTTGGAGGGTAATTTTTTTCAATGTAGGGAGTGAGGTGGGTTAATCTTGAGGCGTTGACACTAAGGCGGGCCAACACCACCTCCTCCCTTCTTTCCTTCCTGTGGGCTGTGTCCCACAGTTCGATGATTGGTTTTATTTTGTGTGCGAGTTGGAGGTTGGTCCACTCACTTTGCCACAGAAGATGTATGTTTGCTTTTATAAGAGACACAAAACACCTGAGATCTGTACGCACCTAAGGTAGTGTCCAGATCGCCAGTTGACCCGGCTAATTTGTCAGCCTGTTCATTACCATGGATACCAGAGTGACCTGGTACCCATATTAGCTTGATTGATTTGTTGGCACCGTGTAGCTTACGAATGATATTACCCAGCAGTTTATTTTTAGTGGTTTCTAAGGATTTAATAGCTTTAAGTGAACTTAATGAATCTGAAAAAATAACTTTTCTATCGTGGGTCGTCGATAGTGCAAAATCAATAGCTTTATCAATGGCAAAAATTTCAGCAAGAAAAATCGATGTATGATTCGGCAGTTGAAACTTTAGTTCACATTCAGTCGACCATACAACCGCACCCACACACTCATCTGTCTTGGAGCCGTCGGTATATATATGAAAAAAGATAGATGTTTAATAAGGATCTCTCTGAACCTCTGGCGTACCTCACCCTCCGGCGCCATGGCCTTGGCTGACGGAAGCCAGGCTTCCATAATAGAAAAAATTGGGTGTTTCCCATGGCGCTATGTTTGACTTAACCAGGGTATCGAAGGTAGAGAGATCTATACCGACTTTCTCGACGAGGTCGTGGAGTCTCGTGGCAAAGGGCCTAGTGCATCTATTGCCATTAGGGTGGCTCGGGTCTCGACCTACCTTCGCGGCATAGGTCAGTGCTAACTGTCCGCGTCTGAGTCGGAGGGGAGGTACTTCTGACTCCACCTCAAGACGCTAGATCCGAGTACATTTCAGGGCTCCAAGACACACACGCAAACAAGCATTCTGCACAACATCCAAACCTTTCAAACTTGTTTTCGATGGCGAGCCATACACGATTGACCAATAATCTACTTTAGACCTAATCAGGGCTTTATATACCATTAGCAAAGACTGTCTATCAGCTCCCCATTTATTACCAGAAATGCACTTTAATGAATTTAGTGCTCTCTGACATTTATTCTTTAACTGACCAATGTGGTCTTTCCAATTGAGTCTACTATCAAAAAGTAGCCCAAGAAATCTAGCAGAATTTTGAATAGGTATTGGGTGGTTGTCTAGAGTTAGCCTAATGTTCGGCTTCCTCCTACGTGAAAAAAATACCCCAATACTCTTTCAAGTGGAAAACTTAAAACCCCACTGGAGGCCCCAGTTATGAATCATATCCTGTGCCAATTGGATGCGATTTACTTAGAATTCTGCATTATTACTGGAATGCCATAATGCACAATCATCAGCATACAGTCAGTATTTAAGATTCCGAGGGGGAGCTGGTAAGATATTGATCATAGAAATAATGTAGGTGACAAGACACTTCCTTGTGGGACCCCGTTTGCCTGGACAAAAATGTCCGAAAAAGTGATATTGCCAGAAAATAATTTGACAGAAAACGTTCTGTCAGAAATGAAATTTTGAATAAAACAAGGCAAGTTTCCACGTAATCCAAAAGCATAAAGTTTTCTGAGTAAGCCATATCGCCATGTCATGTCGTAGGCTTTTTCTATATCTAAAAATGCTGAAATCAAAAAATATTTTTTGGCAATTGCCTCTTGAATATGACTGTCCAGCTTTACTAGTTGATCGAGAGTTTGGCGTCCCTTTCGGAAGCCGCACTGCTCGTCAACTAGCAAATTACTGGAATTTAGAAAATGCAATAGCCTGCTGTTAACAATTCTTTCCATGACCTTGCATAAGCAACTTGTCAACGCAATTGGGCGGTAGGAGATGGCAAATCTGGGATTACCCCCTCCTTTCAATATGGGAATGATGTGGCCGAAGTGGCATGAGTTTGGAAGTGTGGCTTTTCCAAATTTTATTGTACACTTCTAGCAACTTAATCATGTCATCATGATTAAGATGCTTTATCATCTCATATCGAATCTAATCGGGGCCTGGGGATGTTCCTCTACAGCAGTGCTGCCAGATTTGGGGAATTTTCCCTAGTTTTGGGGAAATCATGATGTTGATGGGGAAATGGGGAATTCATGCCCATTTTGGGGGAATTTTCATATGCGACTTCGGATTTACTAGAAAAAATGGGGATTTTTCATTGTGGAGCAGCATTTTCTCTTAGTTTGGTAATTCTTCAACACATCAATATAAATAATATGATACATAATAACTTTAACGGTTGTATCTATGGAAATATAATAATTTTAAGATGAAGAGGTAGCCACTAGTAGGAAACAGACAAGTGATAACGGAGTGGAAGTGAGTGGACGCGTCCAGTTCGCATCCGCCGCCCGTGAGACAGCTCCCTTACTGTGACTGTGTCACTCACTGCCACCCGTGACCCACGCCACGGGCCACACGAGTCACGACACACCACACCAACTTCAACTTCAAATAAGTTGAATGAGATAGATAATGAATGGAGACTACTTAGGAATACAGATCTTGAAGTAGCTGCAAGTATTGACACAGAAAGACTCTGGCAAACCATTGCGGATATGAAAAAAGGAGATGGATCACAAATGTTCCCTCAGTTGTTTTATTTCGTTTCTTCTGTATTTTGGCTTCCACATTCAAGTGCAGCTGCTGAGAGAATATTTTCAGTAGTTAATAACATGAAGACCAAGCAGAGAAATGCACTTTCCACTAAAACATTGGTTGGATTGCTCCATACTAGGCGATACTTGAAAGAGGATTTTTGTTTTAGTTTCCCTGTAAGTAGCACCCTTCTCCAACGCATGACCTCTGATATGTATGATTCAGAGTGAATCATGTATATGATACAGAATTAAGATTAACTAAGCAATGCTACATTTTAGTTTAAAGTTACAATAAGTTTTGAGAAGTATACTACCTCTGTTTTTCATTATTGTACTTAAGTTTTCATATTAAAAGTGTGTTCAGCATAAATATATTTATTGGATATTGGACCTTTCAGTTAACTAAAAACATTGGTTGGATTGCTCCATACTAGGCGATACTTGAAAGAGGATTTTTGTTTTAGTTTCCCTGTAAGTATCACCCTTCTCCAACGCATGACCTCTGAAAGCTCCGATATGTATGATTCAGAGTGAATCATGTATATGATACAGGATTAAGGTTAACTAAGCAATGCTACATTTAAGTTTAAAGTTATAATAAGTTTTGAGAGAAGTGTACTACCTATGTTTTTCATTATTGTATTTAAGTTTTCATATCAAAAGTGTGTTCAGCATAAATATAATTGGATCTTCAGTTAACTATGCCAGTATCCTATTGCCCATACTACAAGTAGAAAGAAATTGGTATTTTTTTTAGCTATAACTCAAATAAAACTCAATTAAAACCAAACTTTTTGAAATGGGGAAATTTTGTCCAAAATGGGGAATTTAGGCACTCGGATTTGGGGAAATGTGAGTCATTGCATCTGGCAGCACTGCTCTACAGGCTTCTAGGGCTCGGACAAGCTCATCCATTGTTAGATCTTGGTTGTTATCAAAGTCATCTCCTGTGGCAAAGTGAATTGGTTGCAGCTCAGCCGCATCCTTGATGGGCAGGAATGCGTGATGATAGTTTGCTGAGCTGCTTGTATGAGAGAACTGCCTGGCGAGTGCATTAGCAATGTCTCTAGGTGAATATTATTGCCCTCTTCAATGATGTTATTTATTTTGAAAGATTTTTTTTTTGCTTAATGATTTTATTGATTGTGGACCAAACCTCTGATATTTTGGTATTGCTATTTATTGTAGAGACAAAGCTCCGCCAGGAGTCTCTTTTTGCTTGTCTAATTACTTTACGAGCCTTTGCTCTTGCTTGTCTGTAATTGCAAAAGTTCTCATTTGTGATGTTATTTTGGAAAAGCCTGTAGGCCTTATTGCGTCGGCACAGCGCCCTGCGGCAATCTGGTGTCCACCATGGAACTCTATGCTTAACGCTATCTGTCGAAGTTTTAGGAATGGATAGCAAAGCTGCTTCTAAAATCGAATTCTGTATATTGTTTACTTTATCATCAATGGTTTCTCCAACAAGTTCAAGCTTGACGCTCCTTGTGAAGGCGACCCAGTCTGCTCTTTTTACGTTAAATTTAGGCGCTGAAGGCGTTCTCACTGTGTCGCATGAATATTTAATCATAATAGGAAAATGATCGCTTCCCAACGAGTCGTCAATGGTGTGCCACATGCACTTGGCTGCTATTGATGAAGAGACCAGTGATATATCTATAAAGCTCAAATTCCCGGTACTATCGTCCACCCGCGTGGAACTACCATCATTCAGAAGGACTAATTTAGACTCGTTAATCAGCTTAACTACTTGCTCACCTCTACCATCCACCCGTAGGGAACACCATAACGTATGATGAGCATTAAAATCACTTAAAATTACTTTATTTTGTGGCAGACGTTCCTGAAGAGCAAAAAGCTCATCATAGATTATCACTTTATCAAGCGGACAATAAACTGAACAGATAGCCAGATACGTGCCATTAATTTTTACTTTGCATGCGACAAACTCCAAAGTAGAATCAATCGTCACTTCTGTAAAAATACAGTGTATTTTAGAGAAGGTATTGGAATATCCAATAAATTATTTGCATTATCAATTCAACAAGCAGCTTCATCACTTTATTACAGCAGATGAATTCAATGGTTTAAATAATTTCTTGGCGCTGCACCGTCTAAAAGGCTTCTCTTCCAGAACACTCTCAGCTAATCCAAACCAAATTACATTGTAAAGATTGCTCGCCAAAATGCTCCGCAAGCTAGTCAGATGTTCAAAGGAGAGAAGTTCTTTTCAAATGTTTTGAAATTTACATAGCTCTAAAATATAGATTTTTAACACTATCGTATTTAACATATTTAATAGGTGGTTTCTAATAAAATACACAAAGATATTCTGTTGATGATGACATCTTCAGTAAGTGTTAAAAATATTGTCTAAATTGTGAAGCTGTACATGAGATCAATTTGGCCTTGTAAACATGGCGCTATCCAAGTACACTTCCAACGAGACCGGAATTCCAAAATGGCAAATTGCTCTCGCCGTAGGAGGAACTGTGGCTGCAACAGCTGGTATATATTACTTCTTGATCAGAGACTCCAGTAAAAAGGGATCCCAAACCAAGACACAGTCGAAGAAATCTAGAGATTCGACTGTTAGTGGTGGGTCTCCCCCGAGCGAAGCAGAATCCTCAGGAAAGGCAGACGATGCTGCGAACTTGGTAAGTTTTGTGTGATGCTTTTCAGGAGTCAGAACTGATATTTATTATAACTTCAGTTATCCCAAATGTATGTTGATTTAACTCTGTGATTGATCGAAGTAAGTTACAATTCCAATGTAGCTAGCTGTGTTTTGGTCCGCTTGTTGAAGATAGCAATATCTACATTTTAAGAGAAAAATCGGTTTAGTTCAGATTCCCACAGCCAGTAAATATTCAGAATGCTTTTGCATGGCAAAGCATTTGTTACCAAGAACTGCCTTCAGAGATAGGTCCCAAAAGCAAGGTATCATGCAAACTGGGTACAATTCTTGAGAAGAAAAACATGAAATGTTTAAATTGCAAGTAATGCCCCACCCCGATACAGTTTGATGATGTTGATTCCAAGGACAAAACATGCGACGACATGCTTCTCAATGCAAAATACCCTCTAAATTCCAATTTTACTGGCATGTAGAGTACATGTGCATCGATCTATAACAGGAGCATAAATAGCCATCAAACTCTTAAGTGTTTCTGGAAAGCAACAATGTTCTTTGTAAAATTAACCGTTACAAAATCACATTTAATTATCATTAAACAAGTGTAATATGTGGATAGAGGATTTCTTACGACCCCCCAACGGCTTTAGAAATACTAGGTATAGGTTGTATTTTTATTTTTACTTCTGCCACCATAGGCCTCTTTCTAAAGTAATAAAACAGTTATGTTTGGATTCCACAGTAAAAACTCAGTGATGCAAAAAAATTAGTGGATCTATGGATATAGATCCATAACCCCTCAACACACACCACAACCAACACAAAAATGATGCCAAAGTTTGTTTTCAATCAATCTGTGCATTTAAATATAATGGCACAATCTGACATCAAAAAGTATGCCAAAGTGTTCTAGTGATACTGCAGCAAAGGCAAGCAAACACATTCCAACTGTATTTTGGCAAGATAATGTTTGTAGATCTCTTCCTGTGTAATTATTGTCTTGCATGACTCAGTCTAAGCTCTAAACTTTATTTTGTAAGATTATACCAATAATAGACCTTGGACTATATGAAGAGAGGGGTTAATGGCCTTTGCCAGAGCACCAAGTGTGGTGTTCCAAGCTATCGCTAATTGCAGTCTTATTGCAGACGATTCTTATTCTTATTATATATAATCATGGTTAATATTACCGAGAGCGATGCATCATGATGATGATGATGGTGATGGTGATGGTGGTGATGATGATGATGATGATGATCATCATCATCATCATCATCATCATCATCATCATCATCATCATCATCATCATCATTATCATTATCATTATCATTATCATTATCATTATCATTATCATTATCATTATCATTATCATTATCATTATCATTATCATTATCATCATCATCATCATCATCATCATCATCATCATTTCAATTATCATCATCTTTGTTATTAGTGTAAAATATAATATTCATCATTTAGTGATGTCCATTTGTTCTGCGCCTGGTTTGTGTTAACAGTGTATCAAAGTTACCAATTGAAAGTGTGTGTCAATGTTTTAGGGGCACTGTATATGCATCTAGGAGAAATTACTTTGCATCATAAAGATGTTAGGGTAGATTATTAATTTAAAACATTACTTGTAGAAGATACTTAAGATTAAGTATATACTTTTTCAGTCTTTATGCCATTTGTGCAGATTAGCAACACTACTCAGGCTTTAGCAGTTGCTTTAAGCAGTGCATGGTGCATTTCTTGGCCTCAAAGCAATAATTCTTGATCAATCGAACCTCTGCTTAAAGCACTATTAGTCTCAAGAGGAGTGTGGTCACAGTTACCAATACTTTCATTTATATAAATTGTGATGGTAAACAGCAAGAGGTTTATGCATATTACAGTGTGAAAAACTGAAATAAGGAACAATAATTGGAATGTTGGATGACTGTTTGAAACTACAAAACTACCTGTTAATTGTTTAAAGCTTGGTATAGTTTGCTTCACACAGTCATATTTACTGATAATAGACAGGATAAAAAATAAGGCAATATTTCATTGTGTTACAATTATGATTTTAGGCTAAACAGTATATAGAATGAATACCTTGTTGAAATGAATGGTTTCATGCAACCTTGCAATTATTATTCCTTGTTTCAGTTACTCACTATGTAATATGTGTGAATCTCTTGTTATTTTCCATCGCAAGTTATGTAAATGAAAGTATTGGAAACTGTTTATGAAGTGACTGCACTCCTTTGAGACTAATAGCTTTTTAAGCAGGTGTTCTGTTGGTGAAGAATTATTGCTGTGAAGTCAAGAACTGCACCGTTTGCTGCTTAAAACAACTGCTAAAGCCTGAGCCGTGTTGCTAATCTGCACAAGCCTGGAAAACTCAGTTATCTACCATGAGAGACATTTTAAATCAATACATCTATCCCAACATCCTTACAAAGCATATTTTCTCCTAGATGTATATATAGTACCCGTAAAGCAGTGACACACCTGATTGGTAACTCTAATACTCTAATGCACTATCAAAACAAATGGACACCATGAAATTAAATGCTATCACTAATGTACTCATTCCCATATATACAATTTTATGAAGTCGAAAATAAAAGTCATTGAATATAAATATTAAGAGGAGAATACTATTAGAAATTTTGAAAAATGGTTTTTGCCCTTAACCCCTTAACGATGGGTCATGTCTATAGACGTCAAAACAAACCGCTGGAAATGTGGCATGTGGCTGTACACCACAGTGGCGCGCCAAAGCGCTACAAGCCGGTGATTCGGCTTGATGTACCGAACTCCCGCACTCAAAGTTGGTGTGTTGCCATTGATCACCTGAGCGTAGAGTTTTTTTTTTTTAGTTTTCTTCACCCATCACCAAGGGGTTAAGAATTGTTGGCTGGCATTATCTTTTTCATTGAATAATGAGCTGCTAGCTGCCCTCTGTGTGCCCAACCTGGTCATGACCATTCAAATTGCTCTGCTCAGTCATGCATGTGTGCCACTGGTGGCTCCCAAAATGTATTTTATAGGAGCTGACCTGCCTAAAGCTTTAATCTGAGGTAGCAGTTCTCAGATTCAAACTAGGGCACACTTTGTGAGGCCAAATAGGAAGCACATGCCTTTCCAGTCTAAATCCAGACACTCCAATCTCTACTACTACCCTGGTACTTACCCCTCCTACTTCTCACTCTACCTGTTGCACCAGACAATCTAAATGTTCCACTCAATCATCTCCTACACCTATCTCTCCCTTTGCTCCTTGGACATCTATTCCCTTTTCTTCTCCACATAAGAAAGCCTTTGTTTCTCAGATCTCCCCACCCAACTCCCCTCAAGAAACTCTTGAAGACATCCTAAATTTCATAAACATGACCCTCTAATCCCTTTATTCCTAATTGCTCTACATTTAAATTATTTGCCAATATCCATTCTCTTCCTGCCACTCACCCCAAAAACACCCCATCCTTTCCTCCATGTGCATCACCATTCCCTCCTCTTTCCCCATTTTCATTACCACTCCTATCTAGATGCTCACATGACTTATGTCACAACAATGTCCTTCTCCAGATCCCTCCCCTCTTGACATTCTTCCTGATACTTCATCCTCTTCCTCTGTTCCCTTATTTAATTCTCTGGATTTTTCTCCTACTTCTACAAATATTGTTTCTTACTGTGTTAGTCTTTGTTTCATAATAGCTCTTCTGCAGTTTTCCTATTACAGTGTTGCGTTCCCTTCCTCAGACACATACTCTCCATTTGTTCTAATTGCCCAATACCTTTAACCCCATCTGCTTTTACAAATCCCCACTGTATTTCATTTTCTCCCACTCAATACCTTTTTCACTACCATTCTATCTACAGCTTTCTACAACCTTTGAGAACTAACACATCTTCATTAAATCATTTCTACCGTTTTCGTCACAATACTTTACCATAGTGTCATATGACCTTTGATGTCTAGCACATTTATTTCTTCTAACATTAACCATTTGTTATTTGTGTTATTATCTCATATTGTATGTAAAACAATATGCCAGGCAACAGTTCTTGAAGGTAGAAATAACAACATTCTTCTCTTGATATTTTCATTGACCTATTTTCAATTCCACAACATTGTATATATGGCAATGGGTGTATTGGTGATGGCATTTTCATTATTTAGTAATGTCCAATATGATTTCGAAATTTCCATTTGGTTTGTGTCTGGTTTGTTTTTATAGCGTGTCAATATCAGAAGAGTTGCCACTTGGAGGTATGTGTCAATGTTTTAAGGGCACTGTATGTGCATCTAGGAGAAAACATGTTTTTTAAAGATGTTAGGGTAAATATGTTAATTTAGAATACTTCTTGTGGAAGAGGTTTGACTTTAAGTGTAGACTTTTTCAGACTTGACATTTTACAGAGCCATTTATTCTGACTAGCAATGCTGCCGAGGCTTTACCACTTTAGCAGTGGTTTTAAGCAGTGATCAGTGTACTTCTTGGCTTCGAAGCAAGAATTCTTGACCAACTGAACCCCTTTTTAAAATGGTGATAGCAAGCGAAAGTCTAACCTTCTACAGGGGTTGCTTGAGAAAGCAAGAGAAATCGAGGAAGTGACGAATAATCAGACAGAATTGATATGAATGATGTATTTGAAGACGTGAGGGAAGTCAAATAAGCCAATATGAATTGTACTAGGCCATGATGTGAAGATAGGCACTAGCGACCAGTCTATTAGAGTCAGTAAGATCTCTAGTAGATAATCACATGACAATAGAAGCTGGACCCAAGGCAAGTTGGTTGAAATTCAAATCAGTTCCATCATGGCCAGGCTGTGTATAAGGTCCTTGGGAAACTATTTTGCCTTTAACCCCTTCCGCATGGGTCACATCTTTGGACGTCATAACAAACCGCTTGAAATGTGGCGTGCGGCCAGCTTGATATACCGAACTCCCGCTCTCAAAGTCAGCGTGTTGCCATTGATCGCCAGAGCGTAGATTTTTTTTTTAGTTATCTACACCTGTCACCAAGGGGTTAACATGCAAGATAACATGACTATAATGTGAAAGAGAAGCAGATAGTGGTCACATTTTCTGCTAATGGCGACAGTGAGGGTTTTGATGACTCCAGATTTACTGGTCAAAGTAAAAAATTATTGGCACGAGATCCAAATATTTTCCCGGATTCCATCCTGCCAGAACATATGTGGAGGTTTTGTAAACTAGAGAAGGTAGTAGCCTGGAGTATTAGAACTTGGGGCGTCTTCTGTACGCACACTAAAACTAAATCCATTATTAAAGTTTAAGCCAGATCTCTAATGTGCATGTGCAATGGGAGCATCTAGGATTAACTTTTAATTCACCTCTGGACCAGTATTTACTTTTGAGCTCAAATTAAATCCCCCCAATCATGTATTGATACATAATGACAACATCAACTTCATAGAAAAAATGGAGATGAGTTGCCATTAATATTTATAATAAGCAATAATGAAACAAATTCTAACATTTTCATGTCAAAGATTTCTTTGAAAAGTTGTGGAATATTCATACAGCAGATATAACTCTCAACATTAAAGAGAAAAATGAGAATTTAGAGTTTATAGACACTGAAAAGGCAATATTATTTACAGGTTGGAAAAACATTTCCAACTTATGCAATATACTAATTGAATAAAAAAGATTAAGTTTCAAATTCAAAGTCAAAACTTCCTGATTCTTCAAACTAAAAGGACTTCAAAACCATGTGGACAATTGTTAGCATTATCCTCTATATCAATATTCTGAAAAAAGCTATCTTACTCATTTCCTATGATCACACATGAGAAAGAACTCTCAGAGAAAACTCCCGCAAATATAAATTTAAATGAGTATCTCATTTTTGTTTGACGCCTACATTTCGGTTGTCCATAATATTTATAGGCTATTTGATGCCATTTATATGTTATTTGTGCTGACACAGATTGGCATGATGTAATGCTAGGGTATATGTGTGTATGTATATATTTTTTTCCTCTGTAGCAAACATTTCATTGTCAAAATTAACATATGATATGAAACTTGTAGAAGGTGAATGCTAATTGCCATTTGACAGATACACACTTTTTCATGTAAAACAGCAGATTTACTGATAATCACATTGACTCGTGCAGTCCTGGCACTGTGTCTTCCAACTTCTGTGCAATTACTGTGGATTTGGATTAACTTTAATTTGGAATAAACTTTTTATGTGTACAGAAGAAGCCTTTAGTCTCAGGGTGCAGTCACTTAAGCAATTACAAATTCTTTCACCTATATCATTTCCAATGGAAAACAACAGGTCCACGTAAATTACACTGTGAATATTTGATACAAGGAGTGATAGTGGGAAGGTTGGATGACTGTGTGGAGTTGAAAGATGGATGACTGTGTGGAGTTAAAAGATTACCAAAACTAAAACACTTTTCATTTAAAGATCCTTGACATAGAAGAGAGAAGTTTGACTGAAGTTTTTCTAAGGGCCTCACCATATTTATATTGCAAGGTTATTACTATAATCTTAAATAATTCATGTATTACTTAACAATTGTGAAGACACTTATCAGTGCCTTAGTTATGTATTTAATGCATTCTCTTATTATTATTATACTTCTTTAATGTGTTTTAAAAGTTATCTTCTATACATGCACTTTTTTGCAACAAGGATTTTTGACAGTAACCAGAGACTCCATTCCTTGACAAACACAAACGAGAAATTTTAAATTTTTAGTGTTGTGTTGATTCTAGGTCAGTCATATAGCAATATAATTGCTATAGAAAAGGATTAGACATCAGTTATCTGCACCCATCAAATGCCACATATTCCAAAAAAAAGTGATTAAGACAAGCAATTCAGACAATAGATGGAAGCAAAGAAAAGTTTGATGTTTTGCCATGCAAAGCTAGAAAATTATATGAAGAAACAAATGTATTAGTCTGTAATTTCTACCAAGAAAATGTCCAGTTTTTTAATTAATGGAGGGAAATTGTATCTACCTTATAGTGATCTCATTGGTCCCCTCCCTGGCAAAGGACTATATGGTTGGAGCATTGTTTAAATCCCATAAGGTTAGGTGTTTAGGGTGGGTTATTGGTTAGAATGTATAGTCTAAGGAGGGAGTTTCTAACCTGAGATCTGTGAGGTTAGGTAAAAAATAACATTTATATTAGGGTGACTTTCTAGATTGTTTACTCTAAAATGTAATAATACTTTGTATATATTTTGTATGTACATGACAATCAAATCGTAATAGATAAAGTACATTATATGCACTCAGGGGCATCACTTAAGGGGGGGTATGGGGGGTGGTTCACTCCCCCAACTCTTAAAAAATCCTCTTTTTGCAGGGCAAAATCTAGTTCTGCAGGGCAAATTTTCTCTTACGGAATCTGGCTCAATAGCCGATAAGTATTCTAGATATATAAATAACTATATGAAACTAAATGTTGATGATACTTGATTTATAACATACTTGATTTATAACATTTATAACAGGCTACTTATAAAGAGCTAGTGAGCATTTTCTTTTTCGTGATTTGCAGGGCAAAAATTATTTTTTCAGGACAAATTTACCCGTCACCCCCCCAACTCATCACATGAAGTGACGCCCCTGTATGCACTGCATTAAAAGTTGTATTTATGTGATTTTACCAAGAGATTTGTTGGATACCCAGAGTTTTTTTTGGAAGTTGGTACATTGGCCCATAGACTTTTCAATGAGGGCAAATGCGTCCGTAGAGTTTCATTGGCTTTTTAAAATTATTATTATTTTTTTTTTTTTTATAAATTTTTTTTATATATTTTTGTTCTATATTACTTTCATTTCAGCTTGTTTTACCCCATTATATCCAATTTATTTCATGCCCTCCCCTACTGTCATGACTATTATATCAAGATTGTTGGTTGTGTTTGTGATAAATGATCATCAGATTCACACTAGAGTAAATCTTATAATATAAATATTGTCTGGGAAGGCTCAATTGTAATAATCATTAAATCATAATTATAAATAAGCCACTATTCATTAATGGTATTTTCTTTGGTAGAAAATACTTAGGCATACTTTTACATAATGATTGCATTAAGATAGCGTAAAAATGTAGAGTCATAAAGAATTGGAGGAACTACAATCACTGATACATGATTAATCAGGTAAAGGATGACATCAGAAATAAAGAAAATAGGTTGTGTCAAATGCCATGCAGAAAGTAAGTCAATGGCAATTGGACGGGGGTCCAGGGGAGGAGTCCCCAATTGAGAAATACACCGAAAGGGTAGGTGTTTGAACCGTCATACAGCAATGGTTGTATATTCCCAGTAGTTGGTGTAATAGGGACTTCAGGCCATATGATTAAAACTCTGTGAAGGTCCCATAACCCTTGAGTGCTACCCTTACAGAATTAACCCTAATCTTTTGGCAATCCTGGCAGGATTAATGTTTGCATATATATTCATATCCGGTATTCAGTACACTTGCTGGGTGTACATCTTTGTACATCTGGTGACTGTTTTCATGTAATCATAGTATAAGTGGTATTTTTATGAATGGGGCAAAACCCTATGTTATTTGTAACATAGAGTGTAATTTGTAGAATATAAATAACCAGTAAGTGTACCAGCAACAATTTTTGGAAACTATGTGCGCCAATTGATCTTTTGTTTTCTTCAAATAAGGGATAACAAAATATGTAGTATAAGGTATTGTTGACTTTGTTGTGGGATATTTTTCAAGTGTAATTTCTTAGAATTGTTGTATTGATACGACAACACCTATGGAGGTAAGGTAGTATTTCCCCCTTCTTTCAGCACACCCATTTTTCAATTATAGCTGTATATGTCTTGGAACATTAAAGTACTTCATGCTCTAAAGATGTATGTATAGCAGCTAAATGAAATTAAAAACCTCAGCAAAATTGCTGATGACTTTGTAAATGTCTCTTATTGCTGCACTATCTAGTGGCTGAGTTTTTTCATTTTGCCACCAAACACAGATTAAATAAATAGAAAACATCCTAAATTATATTCTTTATTATAGAATATTATCTGAAAACATAACCGCATTAGGGCAATAGTGAGTATATATATGCTTTATCATTGTGTGTGTGTGTGTGTGTGTGTGTGTGTGTGTGTGTGTGTGTGTGTGTGTGTGTGTGTGTGTGTGTGTGTGTGTGTGTGTGTGTGTGTGTGAATACTTGAGGAGTAATGAAGCATTCTATGTAATTATTTTCAGTTATTTTGAATGACATTTATCTTGTGCTGAAATTTGGTCATAGTTTTTGCAGTTATTATTCCACGTCTTGGCATTTCTATAAGGAGACACCTTCACTTTCAATCAGCTAAGTGAGAAAATGCATTTTTTCTTGCTTCATCTTGTGCAACTACTAGCTGGCTGGTTCCAAGGAAAGTGAAAAATAAGAGCTTACTCCCATTGCATATGCTGTATATGTGATATCTTGAAAAATATCTTGTTAATTTTGATGAAATGAGAAGTTCATTTTGCTCTCTACATTTGTTATTTTTTTAACTTCATTTCCTTCTGTTTGTCAGTGTACAGTTGCTAAAAAAAAAGTATCTTTACGCGGGAGTAGATCAAATTGAAATGATCGCTAGTTGATTCTGAAATGTTGGTACTTAATGTTTTCAAAGCTCATTTCCTTCTATTTGTCAGTGTACAGTTACTAAAAAAAAAAATATCTTTACTCGGGAGTAGATGAAACTGAAACGATTGCTAGTTGATTTTGAAATGTTGGTACTTGATGTTTCCAAAGCTTGGAACAGATGAAGCTTTATAATGCGTTCAAATAGTGTTTTGGAGTTGATATGGCATTGGCCTTGTATCATGCCACTATTAGCAATAGTAGACCATTTGAGGGACTAATGTCAAGAGCCAGAATATCAGGATTAAGTATTTCGAAGCCAACTGTGTCTCTGTGGATCCAGCAACATCAAGCAACTGGTTCCCCCAGAGACTAGGTCAGAAGTAAGCACTCTAAATGCATGACAGAGGAAAATCAAGTGGAGTTAATTCAATAGTATAAATCAATGTGCTGTATGAAAGACAAAGAAGTTTGCATTGAAGTACATGAATATCATGAGCTAATGAAAACCTTTTGATGGTCAGTGGCAACACCCCTTACATCTAACTGGGTTTGAGAAATGTGTGGCCGGTAGTTAGTTGCCTTGTCCCCTTGCCATGAATTATTTATTTTAGTTATTTATATAATTTCTTTTTTTCTCTTTAATAATCCATAACTAGTCCAAGGGATGAGAACCCCTTTTGTTCTGCTGGGAACAGCACGCAAATGGATGGCAGTTAGCCCAATGCCGCTGGGGAAAATGAACAAAAAATGGGGAAAATGCTGTGCCCATTTTCTATTTTTTTTTGTGAAATGTCTGCCCATAGATGGCTCTGCTAGTGCTTAGCCACAAAGGAGTCAATTAGTAGACCTTGTGACCATACGTGATTTGAATTGGCGGGAAAAACATATTTTTTACTAGTGCTATGAATATCGATGGTGTTATTTTTATTATAAACATAATTATTACCGGTATAATGTTTTTTTAATATTAGTAACGGCAAAATAAGATAACGTAAAATATTTCGTAAATCAAAGAAAAGGGTGAACGGGCGAGACGGGCAGTACTCCTAACTGGCTCATTGGTGACTTAGTACAAGTATAGCAATCTATGTGTAAAAACAATCAAACAAGTACTAACAGTGGGCATAGCACGTGTCAACCCGTCGTACCCGTCGGCAAGGGGTTAATGGCAGCATTCATGGTATCCATACCACTAGATATGCCAGCGTTGCCAAGCTGGTGGCGGTAAAATGAAATATTAATACTATTTTATATTTCAAAACCCTAAATGTTTTTAATGTAGTGGAGGAATGTGAGCAATAAATGAAAAGAAAATCATTATTCTGCATTTTAAGCTATAACCAGATCTATATAGGTGTAAAAGTTAAAAATAGTTGGTGGGGGACAAATGCCCTCCTGCCCACCCCTCTCCCAAATGACACACCTCTCAGGGATACTAATGTTAGGTCGAGCTGAAGTGGAAAAGTTGAAGTTACCATCTCTTTATCAATGATAGCTTGATATGTAGTTTTCAAAATTTATATTCAGTCAATCATACTCTGTTTCAATAATCTAGAGTTTTCACCACATTTATTATAAATACTATTTATGGCATGTTTACTTGCAAGTGGTTACCAAATTCACAGAAGTGGGACCTAGGAGGTCCCAAAGCACATAATATGAGGGGTGCTCATTGAAAATTTCCCCTGAGCCATTTCCACTTATCCTTAGGAGACTGAAATTTGACATGCATAATGAGACACACCTCAATAGGTCATGTGTTGATTTCCAGTCCATAACTCATAACATGTTTTCTGTTACAGTGGTGAAGGTGCAGTAAGGTGTGAAAATGGAACCTGTGGATTATTGAGCAGTGATCAGGTTTTTATACTTAAAAGAACACACACCACAACAGACCAATAAAATGAAAGTAATTTATGGGGAGGATGCGCCATCATTATAATGTTATCATTGGCAATGCCAGGTCAGGTTTGGTTAGAGATCTGTGGAAATGGCCCCTCTCCCAAGGCGACCTCAGTCAACCATTGATGAGGACACCATCCATCAAATGGAGACTGCCATTTTGGAAGAATGCCGCATTACTGTTCATCAGCTAGCCCAAGATGTCAAGATTAGTGTTGGGTCTGTGGTGATCTTTCATGACCATCTGCATCTACAAAAGTTCTCTGATTGATGGGTTCCCAGGCTACTCATGCCTTTCCAGAAGCAGGAACAGGTACATTGTTCCAATGTTTTTTTTTAGCCATGTGCCAAGAAAAACAGGTTTTTTGATAATAATTAAGCAGGGTGAAACTTGTGTCCATCAGCATGATCCAGAAACTAAGGCCTTGTCAAAACAATGGAAGCACTTTGACTAACCACCCAAAAAGGCACCTGTCACACCCTCAGCAGGCAAGATCTTGCTCATAATCTTTTGGGATTAACATAGAGTAGTAATGATGGATTTCCTGGTAAAAGGTACTACAATTACAGGAACTTACTGCACTTCACTGCTACAGAAATTGTAGGAGGCTATCAAAACTAAGAGGCATGAAATGTTGACCAAAGGTGTCCATCTCCTACCAGACAACTCCCCTGTTCATAACTCTCACATTGTCCAGATGGTGCTACGACAACAGTCCTAATCCTCCTTATTTGCATGAGCTTGCATCATCTGACTTTCACCTCTTTCCATCCATGAAGTAATTTTTGAAAGACAAATGTTTCCAAGAGGATGTGACACTGATTTCTGAAGTCACACTAATGGCATCAAATGCAACCTGTAGACATCTACAAGTCTCACTGAAACAGAAAACATGTTTTGAGTTAAGGACTGGAAATCGACTCATGACCTAAAGAGACATGCATGTGAAATTTCAGCTTCCTACAATAGGCGGAAGTGGGTCGGGAAATCTTTAATGAGCGTCCCTTGTAATATTATTTCTTCAATTAATTCATGTTATTGCATATAGTTTTTGGGTCATTGATTCAGTGATTGTAGGTACATTTAAACATTTGAGTTGGTTTTCTGCGACCTTGGCTGTATTTTCTAGCATTCTGCAATCAGTTACAATTATATAGAATTCTAAAGAAATTCAACAGGTATATAATGAGTAAAGGATTTAGGTAAGGCTGCCCTCCCCCTCCCTTTCTCAAAACTTTCAACTTTCCAACAGTGCTTACTCTGTACAATGAAAAGAAGAATGAACCTTTATTTGATAGTATGGCCATTAGTTT